>NW_006436664.1:470152-505812 GCF_000325575.1 Pteropus alecto | reverse complement strand
TTTTCTTGACAGACATACGAATACATTCAAGGAAAAAATTATTTAAAAACCTCAAAACTCTAATATCCAGAAATTCTATATCCATTGTAAGGAATAGTCTCAGAACTGATTCTCATGATTTTTACCTTACGATATTCATACGTTTATTAGATCATCTAGCCTTGAGCATTGATGGGACCTGTGAATTACTTCTAATCATTAGAATACAGCAAAAATGAGAGGATGTGTATCATGATGTATAGGTGATTACCCCATCTTACAAGGAGACTTTCTCTCTTACCAGCTTTGAAGAAGCAAACTGGCCCACTATTAGCATTTGAATGGTGAGGATCATATAGTAAAGACCTGAGAAGAGCCTCTGACAAACAGCCAGGAAGAAAGAAAAGTATTTCCTCAACAAGAAGCAGCTCTGTCCAAAGTCAAGTGTCAGAAAATACTCTGGCTCTGGTGGGCATCTTGATTACAACTTTGTGAGATCCTGAAGCGAAGGATCAAAGTAAGCAGTGCTCAGAATTCTGATCCACAGAATCTGCAAGGTAATATATGTAAGTGACTTAAGTACCTACATTTGTGATAATATTGTTATGAAGCGATAAATAACCAATATATTGAGGAAAGGCTAATCTCTCCTCTCCAGCAGGTTTTAGTATTTTTTGCTGGTGAGTGAGAGATAAGGGTGGAGAAAAGTTATTCCTCTAAGTCTGCATTTACTGTGTTTTTCTCACAATGACTAGTTCTGCTCTGAACCAAGATAAAAGTAATAGAGGTAGGTGAGAAAACAAGTGATAATGGCCTTGAAGTTTGAAGAGAAATAAAAGGTGATTATGTTAGAGTTAGATGAAAAAAAGAAAACGAATAAAAAAGACAAAGTGTTTATTTGAACCTGTAACATAGGAGAAACTATGGGAAAAGGAAAACAGAATGAGAAAATGCCTACTAACAGTTAAAGAATCAGGACAAGAAGAAAATCATAAAAATAATTGCATATTATAAAAATATATTCTCTGTTGATCCACCAAAATAAATAATGAAGGAAAGAGCAAGTAAGTGGGAAAAAACCAAAATTTCGAATAAGATTTTTTAAATGGAGCTTGAGGAACAAAGTTTAGCTTGATGTTACCAGAGAAAAAAGTAAAGTCAGAAATAATCAATTTTAGTAAGAAATAAGGTTCCCAAACATAGGTATGTATCTGATGAAGGAATATGTTTTTCAAAAATTTACTCCTACAGAAAAATGAAACAAATTCAAAGGAGCTTTGAAAAATAGGTCCCAAAATTGGTGAATACCTTCGTGCATGGTTTTATTTATTTGTGTATGTATGTATTTATTTATTATTTTTAATTCAATCAGTGAAAATGGAAGAGGTAGAAAACTGAAATATGGAGAGTTTTGTTGACATGATATGGTTCTTCCTCCTAGGTTATAACAATTTTAGAAGCTATAAGTCCCCAGGAAGTAAAGAACATTTTTAAAAGTTCCCAAGAAAGAAAGAGCTCTGTGTTAAATTAATAAAGATTTTTCTAGCTATTTGTTAACCTTTGGTAAGTGTTTTCAATGTGATTACATTTTAGAGAAAGGAAAAATCGAAATATAGGTATAAACATTTTACAACTCTAAATCTATACACACATACAAATGCAAAACATTATTTTTTTAAAAAAGGTAAAAATTTGAAGTTTTTAAAAAATATATGTCAATTATAGCTCAATAAAAAATTTAAAACTGAAACTTTCAGATACTTGTAGGGATTTACTAAAGATTTGATTTATTTATGACAGAGTAACATATTTGACCTAAAATAACAAAAAAATATATTACAGAATGCTTCATTAATTTATGAAAAATAACTGCTATAGACAGAAGAAAATAGAGTACTTATATCTGAGTTTAGAGTGGCTATCCGACAATATATTTGGAATTCTGTTTCACAAATTATCAAGTTACTAATGTTCATCAAATTTGATGTGGAACTAGGTATCAGTAAATGAAATCAGAAATTGAAAAATATATTAATAAATACACAAATGTTTGTTGCATAAAGCTTCTGTTACAGCTTTTAATTCTGAACTTATATGATTGATAAAGGAAAGGAAAGCACTCTGTAAGGGTATGTATGCTTTTTTAAGCTGGTAGTGGTGAAGAAAATGTATCTGACTTCCAAATATTCATTCTGTGCTCAGAGAAAGGAGATAGATGGTATGAAAAAATAGACATGAAGGAATGAAGTATGCTGCTATCCTCAATTGTTACATTTTTGAGAAGTATGTAAAAGGCCCAAAGATAATGGAAAAATAAGTGATTAGTTTTATTTGAAAGTGGAATGTGAAGGAAAGAAAGTTTAAACTAGAATTTGAAGAAAACAAAAATCATTAGGTAGAGAAAAGAAGGAAGGGCATTCTAGAAAGAGAAACAACATATATGCAGTCTTGTTAGTAGGGAATCAAAGTAGTTTCTTTGTTGCTGATTTTGTCTGCTCATGAGAGACAGAAAGCAAAATGATATAGTTTGAAGACTAAGACAGAACACAAAATAAAAATGATCTGAGAGGTAGTTAAATATTAAGAGATCTGGTGACTAATTAAATATTGGATGAGAGAGAGGGTAGAAGATGCCTAAGCTTTCAGATAAAGGCAACGGGGTAGATAATGGTGTCACAAACAGAAATAAGAAATGTAGGAAAGATCAGATTTGCAGTAGTGAGTGGTGGAATGAAGACAGGGTAATAAGAGCAGTTTAAGATAATTTTACTTTGGAGCATAGAAATGGAGATGCCAATTAAGCCACTTGATATAAAGAACTAAATTGATCATGTGAGTGATTTATAAATTGAAAAACTTCAGTTTTATTTCTTTTAATTTTATTAAATTTATCGGAATGATGTTGGTTAATAAAAGTATATAAATTTCAAGTGTACAATTCTGTAGTTCATCATCTGTATATTGTATTGCGTGTTCATAACCTAAAGTCAAATCTAGTTCCATCATCATATATTTGACCCCCTTTACTCTTATCTACCTTGCTCTACCACCCTTCCCCTATAGTAACCACCATACTGTTGTTTGTGTCGGCGAATTTTTGTTTGTCTTGTTCATTTGTTGCTTTTAGTTTTATATCTCACATATGAGTGAAATCATATTGTTCAAAATCTTACATTATTTATCGAAGTAAAACTACCTGTAAAAGAGTTCACCAATCTTAAATATTTAGCTCAATGAATTTCCATAAACACACATACACACGCGCACACACACACACACACACACACACACGTAACTCCCAGCTAAATTGAGAAATAGAATAAAAAACACTACCTCAAAAGACACCTTTAGTTCTGAAACGCCATCCACTACCCCCTCAAAGGTAACCACTACATGTATTTTAATACCATAGATTTGTTTGGCCTGGTTTTAAATTCTATATAATGAAAGAGTGAGCATATTCTTTTACGTCTGATTTATTTTCCTTATCATTATGATTTTTAAATATCTTCATGTGCGTCTGCTGCATTCTTTCACTGTCTTTTCATTGATAGAGGAAGTTTTTAAAATTTATTTTTTCCACTATTTTTTTTCTCGGTCACCTTCATTATTGACTCAAATGACTACTGTTTTTTTTAATCCTTATAACTTTATCTTTTGTCAAGATCATTCTCTCTACCTCAATTTATAATGTGTGGCCACTATATTCAGGGTTTTATATAGGTAAATGTATTTAATTATCATGATAACCCATTAGGTAGACATTATTTCTATTATATATATTAATTACATGCATTATTATGTTATTTATATTTTAATTATATGATATTTATAATATAATATAAATATGAATTATAATATGTAATATTATTATTCCTATTTTACAAAAGAATCTGAAGCTCGGAAAGTTTAAATACCTTGCTTATTAGCCAATTAGTAAGTGATGTAGCCAGGATTTAAATTCATAAATGATTTAAAGGTTTATATTTGATTTAATATTAACATAACCCCTATAGTAAAATCTACATAATATGAGACTTTTTTTCACATATTAAAAATCTAAAAGTGTAGTGCCCAGAAAAGGAGCATCGGCATCAACTGGAAAATTTTAAGAAATGTACATTATTCAGGTTTCACCCAGATTCATTAAATCTAAAACTATGGGGTTGTATTTAATAAGCTTAGTATTATTCATACTAAAAATTTGAGGTCCACTGCTTCAAAACATTTTTTGCTATAAAGTTTACATGAGGCTGAATTATAATGAACTAACTTTACTAAGGGCACAAACCCTACAATAATTACTTTGTTAATATTTGTTAAAGGCTAAGTGATTGATAAAAAAATGTCTTCAGGGACATTGAGGAAATATTGTATAAGAACAAAATATAAAGAGATAATGTGTTTAAAATATAAATGGTTTTATTTAAATTTTAGTTGGTAAGACAGGCTAAAAATTATATTACAAGATTCTAAATCTTGTAATGGAAAGCATTTGCATTGGCACTTTTTATGAGTTTCTAGAATTTAATTTAAGTAAAATAAAAATGGATAAGAGTAGAAACATGGAACAGAAATATACAAAGTGAATTGTTTTAGCAAAAATTGTGTTTTAATAATTAGTGAGGGAAAATAATTCTTTGAAAAACTGGTTAAGAAATATTAAAAGTAATCATTTTAGAGATTACAATTACTATTTATATCATGCAAAATGAAGAAAAAAGACATAAGATATTTCATTTCACTGCTTAGGACTCTGTTTTTATTATCTACTGTTTTCAATCTTACTGTCTCAAGTAACTGCAAAACTAAGGCAGGTATAGTTCAAAGTACTGTGGTTACTAGATGTGAGTCTTTTAACATTTAAATGACTTTATTTCAGAAAGGCTTTCATATTTTCGAATATTTGGCACGATATTTCTAACCTACATGTTATTGGGATTATTGTATAGTATGGATCAATTTAGAAACCTAAAGAGAACCACAACATTCAGATTTGTATTACTTACATATCTTAGAGCCCAAGTGGTATCCTTTAATAAGTTATAATGATTATAATATGTAAATAGAATCTTCAACTATGCATGATGAAGACATTGATCATATTTAAATTTATATTTGTGAAAAAATAAAAAAATGCTTAAATGTCAAAATAAGATTTGGTCAAATAATTGTGGTATTCTCATATAATGAAATGCTATAAATAATGTAAAATCATGCAAAAATATTACATATAATATGGGAAAATGAAGTATCTAGTAGGAAAAAAAGAGATGACTATAAAATATTATCATGCAATTGTATAAAAAATGTGCATTTAAAATGAGGAAAATTTATTCCTAGGGTCTTAACATTGCTTGTTTCTGGTTGGTGAAATTATAACCAGTAGAAAATTATAACCTGTGTTATAACCTGTGTTTTTCTGTGCTTTTTAACTTTTCTATCACACACACATCAGCTTAATAATGAGAAGAAAAAAAAAAGGTACTTCTTAAAAATTCCCTTCAACTGATCATTCTAAATTCTAAATTATTGAATCATACAGAAAACCACTAAAAGTGATTTTGAAAGTAAATGGTATTTCATTCATTTTAAATAATAGCTCTTTGTATTTGGTTGAGATGAAGATTAGAGAAGTTTAGAACTGATTGACTAAAACGTGCTACTGTTTTCTATGTTTTGTCAGAATATGTGAATTAAAGCAGAACACATCTGCAGTCACAGGTGAATAAATGATAAAAATTCAGGTTACTTGTTTTCAAGAGAAAAAAGGAAGGTTTGGATAAAAGTTTAGATTGTTTCCTTGGTCCTTCTTTACCCTAGCCATTCTGTGTGTGCTCCCATCAACTTCCTAGGCTCAGTACAGTGCAGATGGTATGTAATATAACTAATTTATTCCACTAGATTGATTAGATATTATAAGATAGAAAGCAATTGATTATTTTCTCATTCTTGTTAGCTTACTTTAGATAAATAATTATTTCTCTGTCCTTTGTTAGAAAATCATTCAGATCTCTCTTCATTAATTAAAGTCTAGACTAACATAACAATCACGAAACTCCAAATTTTCAGCCATTTTATAATTGATACCCTTTCCTAGTTCAGGTTTACCTCGAGTCTGAAAATCTTTCAGCATAAGGGATGAGTACGGTTCACATTTGTCTTCACTTACTATCACTGTTTGTGGCCCCTTGAGCATTGGAGCTATGAAAGTAAGAAGAAAGCCAGAATGTTCTTGATCTTAATTTACTGTTAGTATCCTTCTGGATGCTGTAATTACAAAATTGTTAGCTCTTTTCTCTTGGGGTCTCTTAGAGATTATCTTACCCCACTGAAGATTTCTCATTAGAAGTTCCCTTCACATAGTGATTTGATATTCTCAAGCTTTCCACTTAAAACTTTCTATTTGACCATTGATTTCCACTGATCCATTCTTTTCATGGGATTGTATTGTCCATCCAGGCAAATCCTCATCTTTCAATCTCTTCCCCAAATGAACCCAGTCAAACTCTCTATGGGATCCACATCTCATCTATGAAAAACTAGCCCACCATCTTCCTCTAAATTTTGGAAATTGTCTCTTTGCAAAACAGCCTTGTCTCTTTCCTCTTACATCAGGCAAAGCAATTCTAGCCAGACTCTCGCCTACATGTTTCCTCAGTTCAGAGACTTATGCCAGTCCTTTACATTTGTAAGCTATTATAGCCACTATAAGATTTTTGACTATTAACGACAACAAAAAATTACTTCATTATCGTCTGGTATTTAATTTTTGGTCTTTTTTGGTTGTTCATTCATACTTTTTATCTCCCTGTCTTTCTGTGTTGTATTATGGGCAACATGTTCTAATCTATCTTCACATTTATAAATATTTCCTTCTATATCCATTTTCCTATTAACTATCAAATTTTTAATGATAATGCTTATAGTTTTCATTTCTAAAAAAATTAATTAAAAAAAATCTGCCAGGTTATGTTTGATAGCATCTTTTTCCTTGGTCAATTTTTAATCACACTATCTTTATCTAGATAATGGATATATAGTAACTTATATTCTATTTATTTTTAAATTAGAATACTTGATGTATTTGAAAGTATAATTTTAAGTTATTTCTGTTGAATCTTGCTCCTAATTTTGTGTTTGTAGGTTTTTGTTTTGTTTTGTGTTTAGCTCATACTTAGCTAGACTCAATCTAATGAAATCTGTTTGATTATTTTTCTTAGAGAGAATTTACATTTGCTACTGCATCTAGAGGTGCTACAGACTTTAATTTGCTTTTCTGTCTTAAACATTTACTAGAAACTGCTCAGAAGTTCAAAATTACTGTTATATAATATTGTCTCAAAATATGTCATATAGCCGTTGCTAACTACAACAGAGGCTGTAGGAGTGAGTACAGTTTGCATTTAATGTATATCAAACAAAATCAGGCTTACCTTAGAGTGTATGAAAAAATGGATAGGGGTAGGTTACTAGCAGTCACAATATGGAATAGTTTGAGAATGGCACTGTTTAAACACTGAATATAAGTTATCTGTGTGAAAATTTGATGTAAAAGTTAAAGTAAAGACAAAATATACTTGTGCTATTACTTTTTAAATTAGGCGCATAATATTTTTAGGGTAAGATAACTATGCAGTATCATTTCTAAAAATAAGAGACATTCTAGTTCATCTTTTGTAAGCTGAATTTAAATTTATGCACTCTATTTTATACCAGTAAATATAAATGTTAAAATATGTCAAAAACATATTCACAAGCAAAATAAAAATCATGTACTTTTTTTGGTGAATGAAAGACCGTTTTTTATTTATGTTTTTCAGGAAAAAGTCTGGCATTATAAATATTTCATAGTGATGACAGTTGTAAAGAAATAGTTCAGCCTTTAGCTTCTTCATGTTTTATCCAGAAATTTTAAAACATTGAATAGGAAAATTTAAAGAGCAAGTTTATTGAGTAAAATAAACTTTAATTATTTATATTGTTTTTGCTATACATTAAAAAATTTCCTAAAACTCCAACATTACTCATCGATATACTTGACACTGACCTGCAATTCTGTGTCTTATATGTAATCTTTATTTTTGGCATTGTAAAGATAGTTAAAATTTTATAAGTAAAATAAAAGATTCTAACAGATTAATTAAAAAAAACAATTAAGAATGTATTTATAAGGTAGAAAGAGAGGAAGGAGTTCAAATGTCTAAATCTGTTATCGAGAAAGATTCCTTTGTTATCTCTTAGTGTACAGGTAGAAGGCACCTGATGAGATTGCTTGATCACAGAAAAGGTGTATTTTATTTATTTATTTAATTTTTAAATTAAATTTATTGGGGTGACATTGGTTAATAAAATTATATAGGTGTCAAGTGTACAATTCTATAATACATCATCTGTATATTGAGTTGTGTGTTCAAAGCATTCAAATAAAATTCAAAGCATTTTAAATTTACAAGATCGTGACATATTATTTTCCAAAGTAGTTCGTATTCCCATCAGCAGCATATGATAGTTTCTATTGTGCCACTTCCTAACCTACACTTGATGTTGTCATATTTATTAAATATTTACTAATATCCAGGTTTAACATGATACCTTATTAGGATCATAGTTTATATTTTCTTAAGAGATAAGATTTTGAGCATATTCTCATACATTTTATTTGTCCATTTGTCGCTCTCACCCCCACCCCTCACTGACAACACTGAAATGCAAGTTTATATTTTTTGCTAATTTTCAGTTTTTTTACTCTTTACTTAGTGCTGTTTCTTTTTGTTTATTGTGAATGCTAATTTTCTAGTCAATTAAATGCATTGCAAATATAAAGAGACAGGTGAACACTTCCTCAACCCAAGAAGAATGAGTGGAAATATTTCATGTCCGGAAGGATGTGTTGACTAACGGTATTTCAAACTGAGAGCTTACATACAGAAGTGCACAGTTCCAGGGCAGAATGACCTGTAATTTAGTGTGGTTTGCAGGTAGAAGAGGAGAAGCTTAACATTAAGCCCATATCAGATCACATTATAAAGTATTATGTGGAATTCAAGCTTTATTTCCAAAGAACAAAGCCAACAAACTTCTCACTGAACATAAACAGAAATAATAAGTCTAGTTTCACCAAATAAGCGAGCTCATTTACCTTAATCAGAACTCTATTTTATAAAGATTTTAAACCATTGGGGAGTTGTAAATATGGGAGAAACCGTTACTGATTCATTCATAAATGTATTTTGATAATTAACCACTTAGTATGTATTTATATTGCTTGGTTCAGCTTTCTATGTAGGAACTGAATAGGAGTAATTTATTCCTAAGTAAAGTTTTGCATTAAAACTTGTTTACCAAAAGGATCTAGAAAAATAAATAAGCTTCTCTGTTAACTGAATGTATTGTAATTTTATAATAATTACAAACCTTTTGGAAATTTCTCTTTCTGGAAAGGAGAGAGAAATAAACTAATAATGTTATAAATAAGTTAAAATAGCATACCTACCACAATCCAGTCTTGCTCTTTAGCAACTTCTGATACATTCTGTTACAGCCTAACCTGCTCTTCATTTTATGCTTATAGGCAAAAAAAAGTTTTAAATAATCTAAAAACTAAAAAATGTCACTAAAGCTTGAAGAACTTTGGGAGTTGATAAACTCTCACAGGAGAGAATTATTCCTTTCTGTAGTCATCTGAGCTTCTATCTTATTATTCAGTTTTAATCAATATCAATTTTAATTAACTTTTGTATATAGTGTGAGGTAAAAGCCCAACTATATCTTTTTGCATGATATGAACATCCAGTTGTCCCAACATTTTTTAAAGTTTTTGCTTATTACATGGATGAACCTGAAGGACATTATGCTAAGTGAAATAAGCTAGACACTGAAAGACAAATACTATATGATCTCGCATATATGTGAAATGTAAAAAAGTCAAATTCATAGAACCAGAGAGCAGAATGGTGACAGTTGCCTGGGGCTGAAAGTCAGGAGAAATGGAGGAGATATTGGATAAAGGGTACAAACTTTCAGTTGTAAGATGCATAAGTTCTGAAGATCTAATGTTCATTATGGTGAATATAGTTAGTAACACTATATAGTGTAATTAAAATTTGCTAAGATAAGTGTTCTCACCATAAATAAACACAAAAATAATAAAATGGTAACTGTGAGGTGATGGATGTGTTAATTAACTTGATGTTGTATGTGTTTTACAACATATATATATTAAATTTTCATGTAATATATCTTAAAAAGACAATGTTGTACAACCTAAACATATAAAATTTTTTTTCAGTTATACCTCAATAAATTTGGAAGGAAATAAAATACATAAATTTTTCCCATCAAATTGCATTAGTTGAAAATTTATTGACCATAAATGGAAAAATTTATACTAGACTCTGAATCATATTCTATTGACCTATATGTTTATCCTTATGACGATACTATACATTGTTGTTTATTGACTATAACTGATTGCCATATTCCAGTCAATTACTTTATTATAGTATTGATTGCAACAGCTTTGCAGTTAGTTTTGAAATTTGGAAATGTGAGCATGTCAACTTAGTTTCTCTTTTTTAAAATTGTTTTAGCTATTCTGAGTTTCTTGAAGTTCCATGTGAATTCTACGATCAGCTTTTCTACTTCTGCAAAAAGCCAGCTGAGAGGTGGTACCTTATGCTGGTTTTGACTTGCATTTTCCTGATGATTGGTGATGTTGAGCACCTTTTATATATCTGTTTGCTATTTGTATATCTGATTTGGAAAAATGTGTATTGAAGCAGAAGAGAGGTGAACAGTGGTTATTAGAGTTGGAGAGGTAGGAAATATGAAGAAATGTTGGTCAAAAGCCACAAAGTTACAGTTATGTAGGATGAAAAAGTCTTGAGATCTAATGTGCAGCATTATGACTACAGTTAATAGGATTATATGATATATAGGAAATTTGTTAAGAGAGTAAATTTCTGGTGCTTCCACCACACACACACACACATATACACACACACACACACACACACACATACACACACATAAAGATAAATGTAAAGAAGTAAATATATTAATTAGGTTGATTGTAGTAATAATTTCACTGTGTATATCAAAACATTATCTCGCACTTCTTAAATATATACCATTGTTATTAAATACTTTTTTAAAGCCAACTGGAATTTGATAGCAATCGAAGAGATTGCATTTAGTGGAATTCAGTGAATCCATGGACCTAATCTTTCTGGGTATGGTTTTTGATTTCTAATTTAATCTCTACTTGTTATAAGTCTATACAAATTTGCTAATTTTTGAGTTAGTTTCGATAATTTCTTTCTAGAAATGTGTCCATATTGTCTACATTACCAAAGCATACATGATAAAAAAAGAAATATAATTTTAAAATGTATATTTACAATATTCCTTATATTAGACTAGTTACTTTTACCAGTATTCTTTTTTCTTTGTGTGGATTTGAGTTAATGACAAGTGTTCTTTCATTTTAACTTGAAGGATTCGTTTTAGTATTTCTTGTAGGGTATACCTACAAGTCCTCTGATTTGTTTATTCGAATCTGTCTTAATTTTTCCTTTCTTTGTGAAGGACAGTTTGGCTGGATATATAATTCTTGGTTGCAAGTCTTTTTCTTCGGTTATGAAATTCTAGCAGTGAATTAAAGTATATGAGCAGTTGTGGTAGAATGCTATCTTTCATTTTGGAATTCTTAAAAGATCATTATAGTATGACATCCACTGAAATGTGGATTCGTTGTCAGAGTTATCTAAAGTAAAATTTTTTTGTGTGATTTAGAAAGAAGCTATCAATGATAATAAATAATGTTTAAGTTTGAAGACTGTCTTTAGAAATGACAGTTATTCTCAAATATTTAGAGCAGTTATATCACTGTAATACTTAATGTTATTTTTAATATTAAAAATATTAAATATTAAAAATATTCAATTAAATATTAAAAATTAAATATGAAAAATAACATTTTTAATATCCTAGTGAACTGGAAATAGCACAGGTTTGGAAACAGCAATATTACAAGCTTGTAACAATTGTTCTGCTGTATATAAGCATTATAACATTGCAAAAATAACAACATTTTTTAATTTTAACTTTTGTATATTGTTTCCTCAATTGGATAATTTGAATTATAATTGTGTCTTGGTGGAGTATTTGCTAGAGGATTTAAGATAAAGATCTTTATACTTAATCAGGTCTTGCTTAAAAAATTATCTTCCTCAATTAAGAGAACTAGTAAAGAGAATTTATAATTTTATTTTTATTTCTATGGTTATTTTCATTAATATCTGTTCTATCTAAGATCCATTACCATGATTCTATTCCATTTATGCAAAACACTTCTATTGAACATTGTAGATATTGGAAATAGAATAGTGAAGTAAAAAGAAAATAATCTTAGCCTTTATTGTATTACTGGTGCCAAGATAACTTGGAATATATATGTATATATGTAAAATTAATTGATAATAGTAAATTTATAAATTAGTGAATTAAAACTGGATTCTAATTACTTTTCAGAATATCCTTGCCAATTATTTGGGAGTTCATGTATCTGGATTAGCTAGTATTGGTGCAATGAAGGACAATCCTGAATTCCCAGTGGCTTAAAATAATAAGGATTTATTTTTTCTCATATTATTTGTCCTCATCAATCAGCACAGAAACTCATTAGGAACTCTGGCTAACAGAACAGCCACTATCTCAATATTGATAGCTTCTGATTGAGAGAAAAAGAGAATACTTCACTATTAAGAATCCAGTCACATGGAACCATCCAAAGACAATTGTACTTTTGTCATATGACTGGAATCAGGGAGAAACAGAAAATATTAAGTAAAATGCAATAATGACTATCACAAGATATTTAATGTCTTGCTAAACAATTGGTAGAGAGAAGAGAGTTGCTGCCATTGATCAGACTAAAGGAGAATTGTAATAAGGTTAGACATGATAAAATCATGGACTCGAAGTGGAATCAAAAGCAGAAAAATCAAGTCAATTATCGATGATAATAATATTTAAAGCAAAACCATCATGCCAATTATTTATTGCATTTATTTATAAACATTATCAATTCTGAGTGTCATTTGATTTTTTTGATAATAACTTATTCTATATTTCAACAGATTTTTCTTTTCGTACTTAAACATAGCACATTGTACTTGAAGTTTGTTTACTAAAGTAGCCTGAAGAGACACAGTCCCTTGACCTTATAAAACTAAAATGTCAGTTTCTCAAAGCACTCACTGGCAGTTTTCCATACTTTCAAAGGAAACATAGTGCTGTCACCTAATAAATATTCTCATGTATGATAAGAGAAGCTAATCTAATTTTTTACTAAAATATTTGGGACGTTAAAGAATGATTATCAATCAAAATAAATGAAATTGTCTTCACTACCACTAAGCATCTCTAAGTGACTCTATCTGTATTTCTATTTTAAGAATATTTGCCTGCTGTGAAAGCCTCAGACTTATAATAATTTCCAGATAAGATGTATGTTATGTAATATTTTGTAATGAAATACTTTGTTTCTATTTGCTGGAACATATCCATAAAATTAAATTTAAATCTAATAATATAACCTAAATAAGCAAACATAATTTTCTTGTGTTTCAGATATGCATTTGAAATAGTTCCAAGATTATTTTTACATTTATTTTTAAAATTACATTAAAAATGACCTCTATTTTAGTGTTTTTGTTTAAAAAATACATACTGCTGGAAAAGAAAGCAATTGGTGAAATAAATTTAACTCTAGTAATTTCATTTATGTAGCATAGTCTAATTCCATTTATGCAGCATATTTTACTGTTCTACATTTTCCCCAAGACTACATGTATGCAAACATGATGTTTATAAATAGTAATATACCAAAATAATAATTCATGATTGAGATGTGGCACTATGTAAGTTTTAATAACTTTAATTTTTTTGTTTATTAAAAATTTGAATTTTAAGTATAGTTTCTATTTCATACTTTAATATGAGCACAATGCAGAAAAAATTCATATTGCCATACTATATTATGATATACAACTTTTTGTCTAATAATTTTGAAAAATACTCAGTGTATATAAGTTTACTTAAGAGAAATTCATTATTAGGTTAAACATCAAAACTCCTCAAAATATTCAAAAGCAAATCTTAATATCATCGACATATTTTGTATCATCTAACAAAATTTTGAGTTCCAAATGTGCTAAAGAAACTCTGATAGGTAATCTTGGAATAGTCAAAAACAACAAATCTCCAAATGTTAAGGATGTCAAATCTGAGAGAATAAGATTAATATATTTTTCAAGGTTTAATTTAGAGTTATATTGTAATAATCACGGAAAGGACTATGTAAAATATAGATGATTTTTCGATAAGCATTAAGATGCTTATAAGAGTATGTTGGACTGATGAAAGGAAGTTGGTGGTGACAACATTCAGAAGAAAGAAATTAAAAATATAAAGGCAGTATAATCTTAGACTAATGAGTCTAAATCTTATTCATTTACTTACTATGTGCTTTTAATTGATGGAGTCGAGAATAAAAATCTTCTCTTTTAGGAATATTAATATTTTAGAAATGTACAGAGAATATTGGAGAAAGCTAGAGGCAAGGAAACAAAGTCTTTTGCGTTAGTTTAGAAATAAAGAAATAAGAGCTTAGATTACGGAAAAAAAACCATGGAAATAAACAACAAAGCATTGATAATAGATATATTTCAAACACTTTATATTACTTAGAAAAAAATCAGCTAGTAAGATGAAATGCGGAGTTTGAAAATGACTCATACTTGATTGACGAGAATACATATAATAATCTCAAAAACATAGGAAGGTCAGAGATTCTGGCCATGGGGATTTAATATGAGTCTAATTCAAACATGTTAAGCTAGAGAGTACAGCAGAGTATCCAAAAATATAGTAAGAAGTAAGAAATGTAGAACTACAACTTCTAGGATAGTTTTTAGGCTCTTTGATGAAATATATACAATTGCCTAATGCTACTTGAACAACCCTAAGTGTAGCTTTATTTTAAGTTAATCATTTATTACGAGTCGTAAAATGAATTTGGGGAATGTAAATTATCATATATTTGTAAGAGTCCTTATTTTTTCTCTACGCTAGTGGATCAGAACTAAATTTTTTTTTTAAAAAGTAGAAAGAAAAAGTTAATGAAAATATGGTGACCTACTTTTCCTTTGCAAGGTCTTAAAAAAAAGTTTATTTTTCTGATTCCAATAATTCAATCATCATTTTAACCAGTCTTTACTGGCAATAATAGAAAACATGACAGGTTCTGTAGGATAAAGCTTATAGAGATTTCATACTTCGACATCTTATCTCTTATAAGTAGATAAAATAATAAAAAGGAAAATAACTATAACAAATCAGGAATATGAAAAAAAGAATATGTCAAACTAATGAAGGAATTTATGTCACAATAAGATCCGTATTGAAATAAATATATACAAAATCAATGGAAAGCAATAGAATATTTAGGACAAAGAATTTGTCATATAAAGAATGTGGCTTCTTACCAACTTATTTGTCAATGCAAACGAGAAATCTAGTTATTCTAAAGGTGTGCTATGAATGCTAACGTAAAGCAAATGTAATTATTTGTAACAGAATTATCTGGCTGACAAACTGTCAAAAGCGATTTTGTAAAGTAAATGTTCTGTTTTACAATAGACAAAAATATGTATACATTTTTGTCAACAGTATTGATATTCTCAACTAAATTAAAGTTTTTCTCCTCTTAAATATGAGGTTTTTGAAAAAAGCATGTTTCAAATATTATATTTGATACTGATTACAATGTGATCAGGATTATCTCCATGACTTGGGAGATCTCTTTCTGTCAGGAAAAGAGGTTTTTATTCAGTAAATCAACATTTTTTTTTCTCAAAAAGCTATTATTTGTCTGTTATAAGTATGTCCAATGTAGCAATGAATAGGACAGATTTTTTTAATACTCATAGGGGAAAATACACAATAGAAAAATAACTAAATTAATATAAAGTATCATGTTAGAAAGCCATAAATTCTACCAAGACTGAAAAGCAGAGCAAGGGATTTAGGAGTGATGAATGATTCTTATTTCTGATAAAATACTCAGGGAAATCCTCTCAGAGCCACTAGAAATTATCAAAGATCTGAATGAGGTGAGGGAACAAGAGTTAATCTCTAGGACATTAGTTTTCTAGTTAGTAAAACAGCAAGTGGTAATATTCTGAGACAGGAATGAGCATGGTATTTTAAGACACTGAAAGGCCAGTGTGAACAGAGCAAAATGAGCAAGCCAGAATAAATAGAAAATAATTTTAGCGTGTTCCTGAGGAGTAGATCTTGTAGGTTCTTATACTTTTTCAGGGTCACAGGTGTCTATGGGAAGTTCTGGAATAAGAAGTATCATAATCTGACTTTATGTTAATAAAATAAAATAAATTTCATAGACTGTTGTGGAAGGTGATGTTGGCTTGGTCAAATACAATAGCATAAAAATTATAGAGAAATGACTATATTAGGTATATAGTTTACAGATAGAGCTGACAAGACTTCTTAAGGGGTAGATAATGTAGACTATGAGAGAAAGAGACGATTCAAGGATAACTCTTTTTGGTGTTTTGAGGTCCGAGAAACTAAGCGATGTTATTTACTGAGTTAGAAAATATTGGAGAAGGTACAGGTTAGATTTGGTTATTAATATGAAAATGAAGATGCTTAATATGAATTTGGCAGACACAGTTTATGAAAAAGCTTTCATTCCCATAATTCATGTAGGTTATTTTGTTTTCCTTCAAGCGACATCATATCATTGCCTTTTATAATAGAACTCTTGATAAAACCTCACTCTACAATTAGTTTTTAAAACCACGATACTTTGTTATATTACATAGCCAGAACTTTTTTTTTTATAAAGGAGAGTTCTGAAGACTTAGTCTTAGGAAATTCTATCATTTAATAATTCAGGAGAAAATAATTCAGGAAAATAAAGGAGAAGAAACATAAAGAGGCAAGAGGAAACAGTAGAGCATGGTGTTCTATAAAGGGAAGTACAACATATATTAACAAAGAAAAAAATCAAGTATAACAAATACTGCATAGCTGAATACGGTAAGGACTGGAAATTATTCATTAGATTTGGTTACATGAAAGTCATTGTCAAAAATGTGAGTGGAATTGGACACACATCTGATTAAAGTGGGTTCAAGAAAAAGTAGAAGGTAAACAATTGAAGCAGATGATTGTATAAAAAGTTAAAGAAATTTTGATATAAAGGGCTGTAAAGAAAATTAGTTATAGTGGAGGCATACATAGAATTATAGAAGGTTTTTTTTTTTTAATTTTTTACTGGAACATATCTCAGCATGTTTCTGTGCTCATAAGAATGACTCAAATAGATGAAAAAACATACAGTAGACAGGGTCGTAATTTCTGGATCAACATTGTTTTGTTGATAGGTGATAGAATGAATCCAGAGTTCAAGTGGTGGGGTTGGTTACAGACAGGTCATATTAACAATATGAAATATAAGTTTGTAGCATTTATGTGGGAAGTTGAGTTGTTATTTCTTTAGAGTTTCACTTGCTTCGTTTTTTGTTTTGTTTTGTTTTGTTTTGTTTTTTTATTAAACTACAAATGAAGGTATTAGATGAAAGTTGGAGAATAGGGAAAGTTGAAGGGTCCAAGAAAAAGAAAGATATGAGGTGGTTGAACTAGAACATGGGAGAGTATATTGTCTAAACTTGACGTCAAGATTATCATTGCAGAATTTTCCCAAATACTGCAGTTAGATCTAGAAAGGATGGATGTTTAGTAGATTTTTGCTTTGGCTTAAGAGGCCAAAGGCCTCTTTCAGTATCTAAATCATAATTTACCATGGAACATAATCTGCTTTCCAAATCACGTAATCCCTGATAAATCATCTAAACTCAATGAACCTCCAACTTCTCATTTATTAACAGAATAATAATATTCCCCATTTTTATTGTATTCCAAGCCATTGAGTTTAATATGGACCAACTTATTTAATACTCAAAACTCTTTGTGTCAATGTTATTATTATGTGTTCTATACATTAACCACTGAGTTTTAGAAGAGGTCAGGAACTGATCCAACAAGACTTAGCTAGCAAGTGTCAAAGTTTGTCTTATAAACCTGTTATGACTGTGGAAATGGAATACAAATAGTACTGCCTCCTCACTGCATTTTAATCTAACAAGAAAGACAAAAAATAAGCACAAGTGAAAAAAAAAATGCCCATTGGTTTAAAGAAATACATGTCATTGGTAACTTTTGAGGAGTTGACAAACTTATTTCTGTAAATGTCCCCATATAATTATTTTAATCTTTAGGTACAACATATCTCTGTTGCAACTATTCATCTCTCTCTCTGTAGCAAAATAGCAGCCATAGCCAATATGTAAATGAATATGTCTTTATTCCAATTAATCATTATTTATTATAGGGCATAATCCAATTCTCACTTTACTGAACAATAGTCTTTGGTGACAAGTGAAATGAAAGCCATTGTAAAGTTCTTTAAGGATAAAATTTACAAGTTTAATAAGCATCTATTTACATGTACTGTTTGCCAGTCATTAGGCTCAAAGAAGTGGGAATAATAGAAAAGTTTGACGCCGGGAGTTTTTAGTATATTACGATGAAAATAAAAAAATAGATGGTGCTTAGAAGGTGCAGGAAATTTTAAAAGGAAATTGACATTAAATACTAGAAAAAAATGGTCAAAGTAGCAGAGTAAAAGAGAAAATAAAATGTAATTGAAAGAACTTGATGTAGTATCACCAATATTTTAATTGCTTTGGCTTTGAATTTTTACATAGAATTTAAAATATAAATAAATCATGCATATCTTTCAAATCAATACCTTAATTTTCAGAAAACATTAAATGATATATCAAAAGGTATGTCACACAATCATTGGTTATTAAAGTAAGGATATCTTTAAAATTAGTAATCTAATAGCTTCAAATTATATATATATGTACATAAAATGATATATTATGTATATATAATTTTATATCAGTTTCAGGTATACAGTACAATAGTTAGACATTTATATAATTTTTGAAGTGCTATCTCTCAATTACTCTAGCAGCTTTCTGGCACTGCATATAGCCTTTACAATAATATTGACTTTTTATTTCATATGTACTATTATATTCAGAGCCACCCCAAGTGTTTTCAAGGCAGTTACATAAGATACAATGATGGTAAGCTCAGCATCTTTCTGTGAAGTTTGTCTCATCTTCAGAGTAACTAAGCAAGTTATTCCACTATCAGAAAAGCAATTGAATTTCTCTTTCTTTAATATCCTTCTAGATATTCAAATATAGTTATAGTATACTTTAACTGTTAATGATATCTGCATTAACTACACTAAATATAGAAATATTAGAAATACATAAAACTGAATTTCACTTCAGTATGTAATAGATGAGGCAGAGGGCACATATCACAATGGAATTAATTGGAAACCATAAAGATAAAGAAATTTGTTGACACAGTAGTTTTGAGAATGCTGAAGACTGGATTGGTCATTAACATTGTTATATAAAGATAAGAAAGCCTGTTGACGTCTATTATAAAGCAGTTACTATAAAGAGTCAAGGAAAAACTCATGGGGGGGTATGGTTAATGAATTTTTAAATTTATTGCATCAATAAACATTCTGTATCTTGTCATTATAAAAGGACATTTTTTTTTTTGTAGAAAAAGTAAGCATTTTTCCATGATATTCTTTCTTCCAAAAATGTATGTTTTGTTACTCTATATATTTTTTGCATTCATGCTATAGTCATTATATTCTTGTTTTATAAGTTTTTTATAGAAAATTAAATTTGTTGAAAGAAATTGAGCCTATTCACTCAAACTATAATGCACACCTAATCTGTATGATGACTAACACAATACCTGAAATATTAAATGGTAGTTCTAACTCCAATAGTGATATATATCCACTAGGTAGACAAAAACTTTAAACCACCTCCACTTTGTTTTCATCTTCTGTCTAAACTCTGTTGAGAAATTTTAATTGGCAATTCTAACAAATGTACTTTAATCTCATAGGATTTTTTTTTCCTTTGGCACTATATTTCCCTTTAAACACCTCTTTAGCTATATCTACAGTTTAAAAAAGTATCTTTATCAAAGTAAAATTTATATACAATAAATGTTTCTAAACATTTTCATTCATTTTTAAAGCTCTTGCTTCCTGCTGCTATTAGTTATTTTCCATGTATAAAAGAGATTATACAGTATTTATCTTTCTATGTCTGACTTATTTCTCTCAGCATATTACCCTCAAGGTCCAACTATGTCACAAATGGCAAGGTTTCTTTTTTTTATGGCTGGATAATATTTCAGTTTGTGTGTGGATTTTCTTTATTCATTTATTGATGGACACTTGCATTGTTTCTATATCTTGGCCATTGTGAATAATGCTTCAGTGAACATATATCTTTTAAAGTTAGTGTTTTGTATTTAGCTAAATACCCAGAAGTGAAATTGCTGGATAGTATGATATTCTATTTTTAACTTTTGAGAAACCCCTATATCTTTTCTACAGTGGCTGCATCATTTTACATTACTGCTGACAATATACAAGGCTTCCCCTTTTTCCATATCCTCAACACTTGTTATTTCTTCTCTTTTTGATAATAGCCATTCCAATAGGCTTAAAGTGATATTTCATGGTTTTGATTTTAATTTCTCTGATAACTAGTCATATTGAGTACTTTTTTCATGTATATTTGGCCATCTGTATACCTTCTTTGGAAAAATGTCTATGAATATCTTCTGCACATTTTTTAATAGGATTGTGTGTGCATGTTTGCTTTATTTTGTTTTGTTTTTTTTGTTTTTGTTGTTTTTCACTATTAAGTCATATGACTTCTTTATATATTTTGAATATTAACCCCTTTTCAGGTATATGATTTGCAAATATTTTCCCCCTTTCCATAAGGTGCCTTTTCATTTCATTGATGATTTCTTTTGCTGTGCAGAGCTTTTTAGTTTGATATAATTCTACTTGTTTATTTTTGTTTTTGTCGCCTTTGTTTTTTGAGTCAGATCTGAAGATATTCATATCATCAGCAACACTGATGTCAAGGAGCTTATTGCCTGTGTTTACTTCTGAGTTTTATGGTTTCAAGTCTTATATTCAAGTTTTTAATCAATGAGTTAATTTTAATGTGTAGTATAAGATAGTGGTCCAGTTTCATTCTTTTGCATGTGGACGTCCAGTTTTCCCAGCACCATTTATTGACGAGCCCATCCTTTTCCCCATTTTATGTGATCTTTTGTATATCTGTGGTGTCAGTTGAATTGTCTCCTCTATCATTTGTAATTTTGTTTTAGTTTTCTCTCTTTTTACCTTGGTTAGTCTAGCTAAAAGTTTATCAATTTCCTTTATCTTTAAACAAACAATGGGGTTTTGCACTGTCTGCAGTGGGATCATTTATGTAAGGCTTGTTCTCAGGAGTTCACTTTGATATGTGTCCTATCTAGTCCCTGGGTGGATAGAACTGCTTCTGATACCTTGTTTAGTAGGGTGACACTGGAACAAGGATCCATTTCAGGGTCCACAGTCGGGACTCAGCAGGCCTATTGCCAGGTTCACAGCAGTGTGGATTCTTTCAGGTCCCTGAAAAAAACTGCTGTCTTGTCACTGGATGGATCCGTTCATGGGTTGTCACTGGATGGGTTCCTTCATGGGCAGAACTGGCCCTGAACTGTGGCCGAGAGGGGCTGTAACTGAGCCCCCTGGACTATTTCAGGTTCCACAGCCAAGACTAAGGTCTACATATCTGGCTCTAGATGTTTCTTCTGCCAGGTCCCTGGATGAGCTGAACTAGTCCCTGACCATGGCTGAAGGGAATGGAGCTAAATATACAGACCTATCAAGACACTCAAGGTACAGATACTAGTCTTTCACCAGATCTGTGGGTTAGGACTGCTCATTGACTGGGACTAAGAGAGGCTGGAACTGAGTCTAAGGTCATTCCGTGATCTCCAGGGGTATGGATTGGAGTATTTCCCACAGGCTCCCTGGACCAGCAGTACTACTTTTTTTTTTTTTTTTTGCTAAGTACTTTTGCTTTGTACTTTTGCTTTGCCTATCTGTTTAAATTTTTAGAATGGAATTTTTGTACATAAAAATTAGGTTTGCATTGTTTAGTTTTTAGGCCATTTGCATATGATATAATTATTAAGTGGTTCAGTTTATATTAACCATCTTGCCTTTTTAAAAAGTTTTCAATTACAGTTGGCATACAATATTATATTAGTTTAAGTTGTAAAACTATGATGAGACATTTATATAACTTATAAAGTGATCACCT
Source organism: Pteropus alecto (assembly GCF_000325575.1). Taxonomy (NCBI): domain Eukaryota; kingdom Metazoa; phylum Chordata; class Mammalia; order Chiroptera; family Pteropodidae; genus Pteropus; species Pteropus alecto. The sequence continues at coordinate 483,454 of NW_006436664.1, read as the reverse complement.
TGATAAATCTAGTACCTATCTGACACTAACCATACTTAGTTATTACAATATTACTGACTATATTCCCTATGCTATACTTTACATCCCCATGACTATTTTATGACTAACAATTTGTACTTCTTAATCCCTCTCCTTTTTCACCATCTTCCAAAACTCACTCCCATCTGGCAACCATCAAAATGTTCTCTGTATTTGAGTTTGTTTCTGCTTTGTTTGTTGGTTTATTTTGTCGTTTAAATTCCAAATGTAAGTGAAATCATATGACATTTTTTTTCTGTTTCACTTACTCTATTTAACACAATACCCTATAAATCCATCTATATTGTTGCAGATGGCAAGATTTTATTTTAATTTTTTTATGGATGAGTAATATTTTGTCATATGTGTATGTCCCACCTGTTCTTTCTCCATTTATCCACTGATGGACACCCAAGTTGCCTCCATATCTTGACTATTGTAAATAATGCTGCATTGAAGATATGGATGTACATGCCCCTTCAAAATATTGTTTTGGATTTCTTCAGATAAATACCAAGAAGTGGGATAACTGAGTCCTTCTTTTTCTCTTTCGATAGCCTTTGTTTCAAAGGCTATTTTGTCTAATAGAAGTATTGCTATTCAAGCTTTTTTGCTTGTTCGTTTCCATTTTCATGAAATATCTTTTTTCATTCTTTTACTTTCAGTCTGTGTGTCCTTTGATCTGAAGTGAGTCTCTTATAGGCAATATATGTAAGGGTCTTATTTTCTTATCCATTCAGCCACCTTATGTCTCGTGATTGGGACATCTAATCCACTTACATTCATGTAATTATTGATAGATATGTAGTGATTGCCATTTTAATCTTCATATTTAAGTTTTTTCTTATTATTATTATTAAAGAAGATCCTTATACCTTTTTTGTATTACTGGTTTGGTGTTGATGAACTTCTTTAACTTCTTGTCTTAGAAGCTCTTTATCTGTCCTTTGATTCTAAATGATAGCTGTGCTGGGTAGATTATTTGAATATTTCCTGCAAATCCCTCTGGTCTGCAAAGTTTCTGTTGAAAATCAACTGACAGTCTTATGGGAACTACCTGTAGCTAACTATTTTTCTCTTGCTTCTTTTAAGATTTTCTATTTGCCTTTAAATTTTAGCATTGTAATGATGATGTGTCTCGGTGTGGGCCTCTTTGGGTTTTTCTTGTTTAGGTCTCTCTGCATCTCCTAAGCTGTGTGTCTATTTCCTTCTCTGGGTTAGGGAAGTTTTTCATTATTATTTCTTGAAATAGATTTTCAGTTCTTTGCTCTCTCTCTTCTCTTTCTGGTACCCCTATGATGCAAATGTTGGTATGCTCGATGTTGTCCCAGAGGCTCTTTAAACTATCCTCATTTTTCTGGATTCTTTTTGCTATTCTAATTGGGTGTTTTCTGCTACCCTAACTTCCAAATCATTTATTTGATCCTTTGCTTCATCTACTCTACCATTGATTCCCTCTAATGTAATCTTCATTTTAGTTATTATAGTCTTCATTTGTCACTGATTCTTTTTTATGTTTTCTATCTTTATTTTTATGTTTTCTATCTCTTTGTCGAAGTTTTTACTGATATCATTGATCATCTTTATATCCAGTGTTTTGAACTCTACATCTGGCAGATTGCTTGCCTTCATTTTGTTTAATTCTTTTTCTAGAGCTTGGTTCTATTTTTTTTTTTTTTTTCGTTTGGGACATATTTCATTTTCTTCCCACGTTGGCTGTCTCCATGTGCTTGTTTCTATATATTAAGTAGGGCTGCTATGTCTCCCAGTCTTGAAAGGGTGAGTTTATGCAGTAAGTGTCCTATGGGGGCTCAGTGGCACAGTCTCCCTGGTCACCTGACCCAGATGCTCTAGGTGTATCTCATATGGACTGCATGTGCCCTCTTGTTATGGTTGAGTTTAGTAGCTGTTTACAAATCAATAGGAAGGATTGACCCTTGGGTGATTGGTTGTGAGGACTGGCCAGTGACTACAGTAGAAGAGTTATTGTGTAGGGGCTGACCCTATGGAGCAAGATTTGCTTTAGTAGGGCTCTGTTACCTGCCTAGTCTACCCTTTGGGTATGTTGGCCTCAGATGTGGCCCTGGGTGGTGCTCTGGCTCAATCTAAAGCTGGCCACTGGGTATGCCAGCCCCCAGGTCCTCCTGGGAGGAACCTTGCCACATGCCAAGTTGCTCTCAGCCTATGACCTGCTTGTGGGCCATCTGGCATGACTCACCAAGCAATTCACAAATGGGCACCACCTGAGTTGGGCTTTGGGGTGCTTTAAGAGGCTGTGAGGTGGTTCAACTGGCTCCTTCTAGTGTCAGGCTTAGGGCTGCTCAGTAAAAGGTGCAAGGCACACTGAGGTCAGATGCTGCTTGTTTGGATTTTGTGAACCTTTGAGAGATTTTAGGAATATTTGCAGCATGAGACAAGACAGCACGTTTGTATGGAGATACCACTGGAAGCAGCTTGGTAGGCCTGAGTTTAGTGGGGTGGGGTCTCAGGGAATTGCCACAGCTGAACACCTAGTGTTAGCCAGGTTGCTGGAGACTCAGATATGAGGGTTTCCTGTGTCTTCATGCCAGGAGTAGAGATGGCTCAACAAAGGAACAATGGTCTCTGCCGGCATTTTTGTCTGGGAGAAAACTGCCCCTCCAGCCCTAGCCCTGAAGCCAGACAAGGCAGTTCTTCCCCATATGTCCTTGGTGCCTTTCAAATTACTACTCCAGCACTGGAGCTTAGAGAGTGAGTCTGTCAGCCAGAAAATTCCTGCAGGGGCCTCTTAAGAGGAAGACCTGGAACTCCAGCCACCCTCTATCTCACTCAGCCACATTCTCCACTGTTTTTCATATCCAGATGTTATAGAAACTTCTCTTTCTAGTCCTGGAACCCAGGGCTGGGGAGAGTAATGTGGGGTTGGGACCCCTGGTTTCTCTGGAGGAATCTCCATAGTTGAAATATCCCTCCTGATTTTTATCTGCCACACACAGGTGTAGGACTATTCTGTTTCTCATTTTTACCCCTTCTACCAGTCTTGAGATGGCTTCTTCTGTATGTTCTTAGTTGTAGGACTTCTACTCAGCTATACTTCAGATGATTCTCAATGATGGTTGTTCTTTAGTTTAGTTGTAATTTTGATGTGGTCATGAGAGGAGGCAAGCACAGCGTTTACCTACTCCGCTATCTTGACTGAGAGTCTTGCCTTTTGCTTTTTTACTTGTTACATTTGTTTATTTTTATTTTATTTTTATTTTTATTTTTTTATAACTTCTATTGGATTAGTATTTTTAGTACATCGTATCTTGTTCCCAGTATGGGCTTATTAGCACTAATTTTATGAGTGTGTGATCTGTGCAGTAGTGTAGACCCCATACTCAATATTATTTAATGTTCTGAGGTTGCTATCTTTATTCTTAATAATTTCTAAAAAAGGCTCAGCATTTTTATTTTACATTGAAATTCAGAAATTATATAGCCGGACTTTTATAGCTATACATACACACAGACACACATACATGTACAAACTTGAGGCATGAGGCATTGTGATTTTGCATTATCAAGCGCTAAAAATTGACTGCTTACAAATAGTTTGGATCTTTTCCTTATAGGGAGTTAAGTTTCTTGAAGTTCAGCTCTATCATTTTGAGGCTTATTTTTAAAGCTCTCTTAGGGAAGGTTTACAATAGCCTTAACTCTGGACTAGTTTCTCCTCACTAGTAAGGCATGACTCTTCTCAGGTCTCTACTAAATGGCCTTGGTGTTTAAATACTTTTTACTCTCGTTGTTCAGAACTCAAATATCTCTCAAACCTTTGTTTGCTCTGAAAATTATTTGATTTATCTCATCATGTTTGGTATTCTCCTCACCTCACAAAATTTCACCTGAAGTGCATTTAGCTCATTATTCAGCAATTAATTCAGGAGAATTCTGTGCAAATTTTAAGAGCTTTTATTCTGCCTAGCTGTTACCTCTCCAGTTTTCTGGTCCATATATTATAATGTCTTCTAAACTCACAATGCAGTTGTGCTCTGTTTATGTTCCTTTTCCTTGGACTTGTTAACTAATTGCCTCTGGGCAGATATAATGCATGATCATAGCATTCACTTAGTCTGTATCCTTCTTTTCAGTTATCAAAATTTATAATTCTTGTTGTCCAATGTCCTCAAACTCTTTTATGTATTTTGTATAGTTTTTCTACTTGTTTTCTCTGAAAGTAGAAGGTTTTTTTTTCCCCTCTTTGTTCATTATAGACAGGACAAAAACCCATGTGCTCCTTTTTTTAACTAATTTTCTATAAAATCTATAATTTTTTGCAATGAAATTCATAAATAAGATATTTCTACTAATATATTCCCCTGCCAAAATATCAGTAAAAGTCCTACATCTAGAGGAAGTCATTTATATTTAAACTAGGTGGTCAATATGTATATACTTAAGCACAATTACATTAGCAGACATAATGAAGTACAGATTTGCACCTACTTATAATAAGTAGGTGTGAAAAATAGAAGTCAGACTTTGAGTAAAATAAAAGAGCAGAGTTGTTAACAAGTAATAACATAACAAATTTAAGTGTACATACTGAAAGAAAAAGGGAAATAACTGTATTTAAATACAGATGATGTTACAAAACAATTTATACACTGTATAAGTTGAGATACAAGGAGGCATGATTTTTTGCTAATAATATTGTTTTTTATAAGTTTAGTGTCAAAATATTCATTTGCACTATTATGTTATAGAAGAGTTACAAAGTATTAGAGATAATGCATCTCATATTAAAATGTCAGCACTTGTTAAGGCAAATATTTTTTCTCTAAAACCTAAAAAGATTTTCAAAATTATATTTTTTAAAGAGTAATATAAGAGTAATATAAAAGCTATAATAAAGTTGGATCAATTCTGAGAACAGGGAATACAAATAATATGTTTAATAGGTTATTTTAACCACATAGATTTTTCTTTCATTGAGCTATAATTAAAAAGATTGAGATGTAAATAATATAAACAATTTTAAAAATCATTGTTAATGGAGTTTAGTGAGATATCTTTATGTAATGTGTTTTCACAGGATTAGCAATTCTGAAACTACCTTCTATATTAGTAGGGTTTTAAAAATAAGTAAATATATTGTAATTGATTAGAACCAGATTTCTTAGGATTAGAGAAAGAAGTTTCAAATAAGAGAAGAGAGGTCTAGAGAATTCAGTGTGCTGGGTGGAGGAGAAATAGAATATTTGTTCATATTTCTAGTTCATATTTCTGCTAGTAACTGCCAGAATTGGAACCAAGAAATGATTAACCATGAGCCATCAATATCTGTTTTTATAATTTTAAGACAATTTTTTGGCTACCAAAGATAATAACAATTTAAAAATTATCTCTGATTTGAGAATGGAAGATTTTACCTCCTTTTTAGTGATTTAAAAAATAATAAATAAATAGGACTTAATGTGTCATCCTTCATATGCCACAGGCAACTTAATTGTTCCAACTACAGACTATACAAAAACACAGGGCAAAAGACACAAGAAATCTCACAGTATAACCTAAACAGATCAAATGTATAAATAGTACAAATAATTTCCAGATTGATATGTTAAGATAAATTTGGTTGAATTGTGGAAAGTATATTTGAAATTCTTTGTTTTATCAAAAATAATGCATTCTCTTTTCAAAATTTTCAAGTTAAAAATATATGTGTAGAATATCTAACCAATGTCCTGTATACTTGAAACTAATTTAAATAAATAAAATTATTTAAAAAATGTATATGTGTACATATGTATGTATATATTTATAAATATATATATATAACATAAAACTTATCATTTAACCATGTTAAGTGTACAATTTAGTGACATTAATTATATGCATAATATTGTGCAGCCATAACCACTACCTATTTCCAAAACTTGTTCATCAGCCTGAAGAGAAACTCCGCTACTATTATGTAATAACTATCCTTTGCATTTACCCCCATAACCAGCACCTGATAGGTAATCTCTAATCATTTTTTATGAATTGGCCAGGCAGTACGATGTTCACATGCACTTTTCCCCCTTCCTTTTGAGGTCACAATCTTGTACCTCTTGTTTTCCAGTATGTCACATTTTACATGTATATTAATTTTACACATTCATGGGTTGTGATTTGCATCACAGTGAGTAATATTTTTCCTCTAGTAACCAAAATTTGACTCAAATACTTAAAATAAAAACATTTGATTTAATTTAATTTAATTCCTAAAATTCAAAAGAATAAAAGAAATGCCTATTAGGAAATTTACAAAATAAACTTTCATCATAATCAAATTTGAACAAAAATCAGTGAAAAATGATCAATGTGTATTTGGGACAAGCAAAGTCCATAACTGTGAAAAAGTTTATTTGCAGTAAACATACATATACACTCATGTATATGTGTCTTTATATAACATATAAATAATATTTATACATATATATATATGTGGTAGACACACATACACTTTTGCACACCCAAACACATATATTTAGGTAGCTAAAGAAGAGATGCATATTTGGAAGTGTAGGTGGAAACCAAATACAGAGGGCCTTGAAAATCAGGAATTGGTATATTAAGGAATCAGTGATTCTCAAATGAAAAAAATAAAATAATAAAAGAGATAAAATGGAAATATTTGTTTGAATCTGTATTTGAGGTGAATTAGAACTTGAAAAGTTAGAGACTGAAAGATCATTTCATATATTATCTGAATAGCATGATGTGAAATTTTATAGTAGTAGACTAGGGTGTTAATGATAAAGATGCAAAAAAAATGTGCATGCTGGACAAATTTAAAAAATGAAGTAATAGATTTGCAATCTAAATGGAGAGGACAGGAAAAATAGTCAAATGATTTTGACATAGATATACAAGTATTTGTTCTTACGTACTTTTACTGAATCATTTTCAAATTAGTGTTTTTTCTTGTATGATATTACAATGTGCCACGAAGTAGTCAACTATAATATTTGTCAAACTGGCAATTAGCTATTTTTTGTAATAGTAATATTTTATTTCACACCATAGATATGTTATTAAAAATATATACATATACTATTTACATATTGAATATCTCTATGAATACCAAGGACCTGATATTTTAAAACTTTTTGTAAAGTTGATAGTAACTTTTTATTTCATCTTGATAAATTTGAATTTCTATATGTATGTTAAAGTCAACTTTATTTCCACATGGAGAAATTGAGTCACAGAAAAGTTGAGGTTAATGCTCAAGATCACACAGCTGGTGGAGCTGAAATTCACACCAAGAATTCTGGTTGCTGAGCAAGAGCCCTTCAGTGATAAATCACCTCTCCTTACTGATGTATTGCTAATATAGTTGTATGTAAAGCTCCTCTGACTCATTCACTTTACAAACCAAATAAAAGGAGGTTTTATATAAATGAGTTGTTTTATTTCATTCATTCTCATTTTTTTTATTCACATAGCAATTAGGTAGTTTAATTCTTGATGTCTATAATATATATATTACATGTGTGGAGTTGATGTAGTTTTGATTGGAATAAAACTGGATACATAGATTTTAATTAGTTATCCTCATGGATATGCAGAATCATTTTACTTTATGTATGAATGATTAGATGTAATGTAATGTAATTTTGTAAATTATATATAATGGATTTACATAACAATCCTTGTCTTTTTTCTTTACATTTCCTCTCAGTGAGTCACAAAACCATGTGTAATGATTAAATTTTTCTTTAGAGAAATGTTTCTATTTTAAAAAAAATTATTCCACAATTTAGAAAGAGAGCTAAACTGTGAAGGAAGTTATTCAACATGTCATTATAGACATTTTCAATAATGTGTTTGTCTCTCTGTCCAGAAGATCAGGGACTTATATTTGTTTTACAGATTTCATGATCAAAGTCAACACAGAGTTGTAAATTGCTAATTTTTGGTCTCCACTAAGATGAGTTAAGATGAGATAGTTGTTAGAGTATCCTCATTAAATTTCTTTCACGAATTTGTATGTAATTTTTGCAAGCTTTAATTTATTGGCTAGACATTTAGATAAATCTTGCATTTTCCTAATGAAGAATGAAAGGCATAGAAAGTTTAAAAGGTCTTACATATGCCTTCAAGTTAGATATAATTATTGATTCTGCCTTTTATTAACATGTGGAATAAAGATTATTTTGAAGACAAAAAATAAATATAACTGCTTTGAATTCCAGTTAGATATGCCATCCTCTAGAACCTACAGACTAGATTGTGATATTTCTGAGAGTAGACAGTTAATTTAAATTTATCAAGTAAAAATAAACTAGAGCTTTCTTAAGACTTCTTCCTAGATTCAGACTCAAGGTATTATTTTGAATGCCTGTTACATATAAAATGCCTTAACTATATAAGTGATTTAGAGTAAATTGAGAGATAACTATTTTGGGGTAGAAATTTCAATATTATGCTGATGGAGCTTTTTATTTTAATTTTAAATTTTAATTAAATTGATTATATTAAAATATATAACCTGTTTCTTATTTAGTAGAATTATATTAGCTATAGATTAATTTAGCAAGCTTATTTTCATAGACAAATTACATTACTAAACTTTAACTTGCTTAACCATTTAATGTGATAATCAGAAAACTTCAAAATGGCTCAAATGAATATTTTTCTTTCTTTTTAAATTTTTAAAATTATAAATGGCACATGATATCATATTGGATTTAGGTATACAACATAGTGATTAGACATTTATATAACTAATAAAGTGATCACCCTGATAAATCTAGTAACCATTTGACATTATATACAGTTATTAAAATACCATTGACTATATTCATTATGCTATACTTTACATCCCCATGACTAATTTGTAACTATTAATTTGTACTTCTTAATCCTGACACTTTCCACCTACCTCTCCCACCTCTCTCACAAAGAAACAAAACTGTTTCTTTGTTTATTTTGTTTTTTAGATTCCCCATGTAAGTGAAATCATATGACATTTGTCTTTGTCTGACTTACTCCACTCAGCAGAAAACTCTCTAGTCCTTCCATGTTGTTGCTGATGGCAAGGATTTATTCTTTTTATTCCATTGTATATATGTACTATCTCTTATTTATTCATTCATCATTGATGGGCACTGAGGTTGCCTCCATGTCTTCACTATTTAAATTATGCTGCAATAAACAAGAATGTACATATGTCCCTTCAAAGTAGTGTTTTGGTTTTCTTCAGATATATATCGAGAAGTGGGATAACTGGGTCTTTCTTTGTCTCTTATAGTCTTTTTTAAAAGTCTGTTTTGTCTGGTATAAGTATGGCTACCTCAGATTTTCTGTTTGTTTATTTCCATTTTGATGGAATATCTTTTTTGATCCCTTTACTTTTAGTCTGTGTATGTCTTTCTACCTGAAATTAGTCTCTTTTAGGCAGCATATGTAAGAGTCTTGTTTTCTTATTGATTCAGCCACCATATCTTTTGATTGCAGCATTTAATCTATTTACATTTGAAGTAACTGTTGATAGATATGTAGTGATTCCCAATATATTATTCATATTTTTTATCTTTTCTTCTTCTTCTTAAAGAAGTTCCTCCAACAAGCCATAATATTGGCTTGGTGTTGATTAATGTCTTTAGCTTTTTCTTGCCTGGGAAACACTTTATCTGTCCTTTGATTCTAAATGATAGATGTGATGGGCAGAGTAATCTTGGTTGTAGGTCCTGGCTTTTTGTCATTTTGAATATTTCCTGCCAATACCTTCTAGTCTGCAAAGTTTCTGTTGAGAATTCAGCTGACAGTCTTATAAAAGCTCCCTTGTAGGTAACAAACCGCTTTTCTCTTACTGCTTTTAAGATTCTCTCTTTGTCTTTAACCTTTAGCATTTCGATCAAGATGTATCTTGATGTGGGCCTCTTTGGGTTCATCTTATTTGGAACTGTCTGCACTTCTTGGGCTTGAATGTCTGTTTTCTTTGTCAGGTTAGGAAAGTTTCTCATTATTATTTCTTGAAATAGGTTTTCAAGTCCTTGCTCTCTCTCTTCTCCTGGTGTCCCATGATACGGATGTTGGTATACTTGATGTTGCCGCAGAGGTCCCTTAAACTATTCTTATGTTTTTGCATTCTTTTTTTCTTGTTACTGTTTTGATTGTGTGTTTTCTGCTACATTATTTTCTAAATCATTGATTCTATTCTCTGCTTCATCTAATGTACTATTGATTCCTCCTAAGGTATTCTTCATTTCAGTTCTCGTATTCTTCATTCCTTACTGGTTCTTTTTTATATTTTCTTCATCTATTTTTATGTTTTCTCTTTGTTAACGTTATCACTGAGTTCATCTTTCTTCCTCTAAGTTCATTGAGCATCCATATAGCTGGTGTTTCGAATGCTGCATCTGGTATATTCCTTGTCTCCTTTTTGTTTAGTTCTTTTTCTGGAGTTTTGTTCTGTTTTCCTTTGTTTTTGTTGTTGTTGTTGTTTGTTTGTTTGTTTGTTTTTTTCATTTGGGACACGTTTTTTTGTCTCCCCATTTGGCTGCCTCCCTGTGTCTGTTTCTATGTATTGGATCGGGCTGCTACGTATCCCAGTCTTAGTAGAGTGAACTTAGTAGGGTGAACTTAGTAGAGTGAATTTATGTGGTAGAAGTTCCCTTGGCCCAGTGATGTAGTCTTCTTGATCATCTGAGCTGAGTGCTCCAGGTGTGTCCCCTGTATCTGTTGTGTGTCCTTGTATTGTAGTTGAGCCTTGGTAGCTGTTTGCATATCAATAGGAAAAATTGACCCATGGGCTGATTTATTGTGAAGACTGGCCTGTGAATACAGTGGAGGAGTTGTTTTGCAGGGACTGATCCTATAGAGCAGGATTTACTGTGGTAGGGTTCTGGTGCCTACCCAGTCTGCCTTTTGGGTGTGTAATCCTCATATGTAGTCCCTAGTTGTGCTCCGGCTCACCGAAACTGGCCACCGGGTATGCAGGTTGTGGCCTCTTGGGAAGGACCCCATCACAGGTCATGTTTAGCCTCAGCCTGTGCCCAACCTAGGACTACCTGACATGAGCCACCAAGCAATCCACAGATAACTGCCACCCACACTAAACTTGGATGTATCTGGAGAGGACGAGCCACAAATGGAGGCTGGCTGATGCTAGTGCTTGGCTTGAGGATTTTCAGCAAGTGTTACGGGGCATGCAGAGGCCAGATGCTGTTTGTTTGGGTTTTGCTAACTTTAAAGAATTTAGGAGAATCAGCAGCATGAACCAAGACAGATCATTTGTATGGAAAAGCCACTGCAAGCAGTTTGGATGGGCCTCTGTGTTGGATGGGGTAGGGTTTCAAGGAATCACCAGGGCAGAATGATCAGTTTTAGCCAGGTTGATGGAGACTCAGATATGATGCCTGCTTGTGTTTGCATTTTGGGCTGGAGTAGAGCTTAAGAAAGGAACAATAGCTTCTGCCAGTACTTTTCTCTAGGTGAAAGATTCCCCTCCAGTCCTCTCCCTGAAGCTAGAAAACTCAGTTTCTCCCCATATGTCCCTAAGACCTTTCAAGATGCTGCCTCAGCACTGGAGCTCAGTGCAAGTGAGTCTGTCAGCTAGTAAATCTGTGTTTGGGCCATTAGATGGAATGTCTGAGACTAACTGACCTCTGTCTCACTTAGCCACAATCTCCACTGGTTTCCACAGCCAGAAATTGTGGGGACTTCTCTTCCTGGCACTGGAACCCAGAGATGGGGAGCTTGTTGTGGGGCTGATATCCCCTTGCTCCTCTGGGGTACCTCTACAGATAAGATATCCTTTATGATTCTCATCCACCACACATGGGTGTGGGACCAGTTCCATTAGCATCTCTCCCCCTCTTATCAGTCTTGAGGTGGCTTCTTTTTTTGTGTTCCCAGTTGTAAGACTTCTATTCAGCTAGACTTCTGGTGATTCTCAATAATCGCTGTTCTGTAGTTGTAATTTTGATGTGGTTGCAAGAGGAGGCAAATACAATGTTTATCTACTCTACTACCTTGACTATAGTTTTTTCTCAAATGTATATTATAGTTAAATTTAATTAGAGTTATCATTTCAGTTTCCCAGAAGTTATATAATAATGTAAAGTAAATTGATTCTATGAAAATCAATTGTTATCTTAAGATAAAATAATTTTTCAAAGATTTAATATTTATCAAATTTTTAAATGAAGTCATTGGATTTTTTAAAAAGCTAATTGAATGCAGAATATATATTTTACAATATTATCTCTCTGTATGCGTATATGTACGTGTTTCTACATCTGGGAATTATGCTTAAAATAAAATTGATGTAAATATCCCCTAGCTTTTATTGTTAGAAGAGAAATTACAAGAGCATATTTGGATATACAGGCCATGGCCTCTGTGTGAACAGATGTTAATTCTTTTTAAAGAAGAAATAAAGAGGTGAGTTATAGATATGCTATAACAAAATAAACTTTATCTCATAGAATTTAACCTATAAATTTATAACTTCTAACAAATGAAAGCAAATGTTTTTAATAAAAAGAGGAAACTAATTCAATGACATATTTAGGGGCTTAACATACCTTGCATAGTTAATTATTAGCAGAAATTGGTCTCTTAGTTCTTAGAACAATGCTCTCATATAAAAAGACAAAGTAGAATCCACAAGATGTTAGAGCTAGTTTGCAAATCTTTGCTGTAGTAATTATTAGCAGAAATAATTAATAGAGACAGTTCAGCAAAGATTTCTTGTTAGATTATTTGAAGAAATGGATATCTCAAGATGTAGACATGTACTAGACAGTAGAAACTTGTTTATATAGATGCATAATTTATATACACACAAAAGCCTCACCTCACTCTTTACTCAAAACATAAATAATTTTATACTTTGGAATACTGTATAAGCTTTGGGTTAGAGAAATCTCAGATTGTACCGTCAGCCTGATATTTCCTAATATATGTTATGGAAAAGAGTGCTATGCCAATTTGCAAGAGTGTAGTGAGGATTTATGATTTTATGTATATATCTTTGTACTATGCCATGCATATTATCAGAATTCTGTGAATTCATCTATTATTTTTAATATCATTATTTGTATTCATCTTTTACAATTGTGGATATACTATTAAAAATCTTTATCTCTCTTGTCTCTGACATTGTTAGCTACTTTCTTATTTTTAATACAATCTTTTAGTGTTTGGCATGATTATACTACTATCTTACTGTTTTTTTTTTTCTATACAGATGCCTTGTTCTATGTATTCCCACTCAATATTATTACTTCATGTTTTAACCTCCACTCTCGTGTTTTCTCTTTC
>NW_006436664.1:455004-470135 GCF_000325575.1 Pteropus alecto | reverse complement strand
TTATTATTGATTCCATATTTTCACCTAACATATGTGGTTGTGTCATAATTTTTTAAAAAATATTCTATGATGAATTCTCTCCTAAGAGTGTTATTTTCAAATGGCTGAGTTTTTAAATCCAATTTCAAACTTTAATATACCCCAAATCAAGTGCCCATATACTTATCCGTATCTGTAATTTCAGTCTGATGCTTTGTTTCATCATTGAGATTAAAAATTACAAGCTGTCTTTTAAAAATTATTTTCTTGAATTCCTATCATGTCTCAGTCTCTATACCCTGACATCTCCAATATAACACAAAGAAACTATTATTTAGTTGTTTTGCTTTGTTTATTACAAATAATTTTTTCAGGAGTTAAGTATTTAATATTCAATTTTTTTTGCCAGTCTCTTCATATCATTCAAATTGTGTCACTTCCTGCTTAGACATATTAAAATGTTAGTTCTACATTATCTAAACAGTAAAGGGTTAACTTCTTAAACTAAAATTGTAGATCTACCAGCCTTTCTAATTTCTCCCCTAATATTGCAGTTTACATATAATAAATAAACTGCTGTTATCTAAATAAAACGAGTGCTTTTCATCTCTTTTGTAAACATTGTCCTCAGCCTCTTTCTCATGTCTCCTTAGGCAAATCATTTGTGATCTTGAAAGATTAACTCATGAGTCCCTTGTTCACAGAAGTTTCTACATGGAAAGAATTTCTTTCTTTAAAATTCCTATGATAATATTCTATAAACTTATCAATTTATTACTATGACTATAATTTTTTTCTACTCTTTCTTGGCTACTTGAACAAATATATTATTTCTTCTTTTATATGTGAAACTTCAATGTATAAAAGAAGCCTTCAACCATGATTAATTTTTTACAGTGTTTAATAGATACATGTATGTATCTAATGCTCAAAAAAATGTTTGTTGAGTGAACATTTCAATTTCATTATATATATGTGAATCAATACATTTATGATCATAACAACAAGGAAAAGATTACATTTTTGAAGAGACTACTTGGAAAGAATGGACCACATCTTTGAGCAAAAATGTTTTTATTAAATTTAAAATATTATAGTTCAAATAAACAGTGATATTAGGAGGATGTGCTTAAAATAATTAATTCAGCATTAAAAAAGTAAAACTAAATATATTTATTAATAAAGGAATAAAATTTATAATATATATTTTAGTCATACATATTGGACTATACTTTTTAATTATCATTGTTAAAAAAACAAAATTCTTAAGATGTCCTTGGCTTTATTTAACAATTCATAAATTGGGCATCATCTAATCTAGGAAAACAAAAGGAAATCTAAAGAACTGTATAAAATGAAATACTTTTTCAGGCAGAAAGGAGCAGGAACAAGGAAGTTATTCTTGACAAAAACAAAGCAAACAAAAAAAAAATGGGTTGATTCCTGCAAGATTGCTTTAGGAAAGAGCAGAGGTTTATCAGGCAAATTATCTAACTAGTACTCATCAGATGATTCCTGATTAACTGGTTTAATCTTTTATTTCTGAGACTGTTGAAACTGTAATTAAGTCAAGTCTTGATTTAGTGATTAAGTCTCAGTTTGTTGACATGGGGCTTAACATAAGTGACTCAGTTTTGGGCCCGTTGTTTTATTCGTTTGTTTATTTTGTTATTAATTTATTTTTATTGAGGTGTAATTTATATTCAAGAATTTAGTAGTTTCAGGTATACAACATAACAATTCGAGATATATATACATTGCTAAATGATCACAAGTCTAGTTACATCCATCACCTTACATAGTTACATTTTTTTTCAATGAGAACTTAGCAACTTTCAAATATTCAATATAGAATATTAACTATAGTCATCATGCTGTATATTATATCCCATAATTATTTATTTTATAACTGGAAGTTTCTCCATTTTAAGCTCCTTCACATATTTTATCTACACCCCACCTCCTGCCTCTGGCAACTACCAATCTGTTCTCTGTATCAATTAACTTATTAGTATTTTATTTTGTTCTTGTCTTTCTGTCTTACTAATTTCACTAAACATAATGCCTTTAAGGTCCATCTATGTTGTCACAAACGGCAAGATTTTGATCTTTTTTTATGGCTGTTTAATATTTCATTATATGTAACATATTTATATATTATATATAATATATATTTATTTAAATATAAAAATATATTTAGTTAGTAGGATTTCTCACACCTTCTTTATCTATTCATCTATTGGTGGACACTTTAGATTGTTTCCATATCTTGGCTATTTTAAATACTGCTGCAGTGTACATGAGAATGCATATATCTTTTCAAGATAGTGCTTTTGCTTTCTTTGAATAAATACTCAGCGGTAGAATTGCTGGGTCATATAGTAGTTCTATTTTTAATTTTTTAAGAAATGCCACATTGTTTTCCATTGTAGCTGTACCAATTTACATTCCTACCAATAGTGCACACTGTTTCCAGTTTCTCCACATCCTCGCCAACACTTGTTGATTTTTGTCTTTTGATAATAGCCATTCTAACAGGTGTGAGCTGATATCTCAGTGTGGTTTTGATTTGCATTTCCCAGATAATTAGATATATTAAACACCTTTTCATGTATCTGTTGGCCATCTGTATATTTTTGAAAAATATCTATTCAGATCTTTTGCCCACTTTTTTTCCCTGTTGAGTTGTATGAGTTAGTAATATATTTTGGATGGTAACTTATTATCAGATATGATTTGCAACTATTTTCTTCCATTCAGTAGATTGCCTTTTTATTTTGTTTTTTGTTTGTTTGTTTGTTTTGTTTGTGTGTTTGTTTGCTGTGCAGCTGTTTGCTTATTTTTAATATCATCAAAATGCATTTATTTCATGTTCACATTTCTGTTTTCTGTTTGTGCCCTCTTATGTCTAGCATGTCTTCCCCAGTCAGATTAACATGAACCTTTCTTTTTACATTCTATGAATGTTGATTTTCTATTACTTCGAGGGACCCTCAACTAAGGTTTCTTGAAAAAGTAACAACAGCAAACTAAATGAAAATAAAACAAATATAAAATAAATTATCTATAAATTTGAGCATTTTCATGATTATTTTACTTTCTTTTAGTGGCATTCTGTAAATGACATTTTATAAGTGGCATTCTGAAAGTGAAACTTCAAATAACTTTTACAGAATTGAATAAAAAGATGAGTAAACTCATACAAATTTCCTACACACATAAACAACAAGCTTCATGTGTTATAGTGTACAATCTTTTTACAATTCTGGACTATAAATAATTCACAAACATAAAAAAAATAAAATCTGTGACCTGTCTTTTAGATATGCGTGTTTTTTGCATGAAATTTAAACCAAGTAATTTATTCTATATTTTTCTGTCTATAAAGAAATGTTTCAGCTGTGACCTATTGAACAGTTATAGATTAATTGATTTTAAACTTAACCTTCAATACCACCTCCACATGCAAATGAATAAGATTGCATAAAAACATGTTTTGTGTCAACCAACAGAGTAGAGATAATTTGGTGACCTTCAAGAAATTTTCTTAGAATAACAAGATAATAAGATAGAGATTCTAGTAAGTGGCTCCCCCAAAGAGTGGGATATTAATCTGGAGTCAACCTCTCAGGATAGTTTCATTGAGTACTCTTGAATGTCAACACCTGGAAATGCCTTTGTAGTCCTGAATGAAGGGTAAATGTGTTATATCTCCTGGAATACTTTATTCCAAAACACAGTTAGAAAATTGTGATCTATATTGCCACATCATTTTTTTTTGTTGTTAATTTAAGACAGCTTTACCTTCATCCTTCCATCTTTCATAATGTAACTAATTATCCTCACTTATAAACTCCAAGTTACTTTCCAAGAAACTTTCCACCTCCAGACACCAAAAACTGATCTTAAACACTGGCTTTTATTCTGAAGTCATTTTGGGTTAAAGGTGGTTAGTTTGGTTTAAATTACTAATATATTTTGGCCAAATTTCTAGAAACAAAATACGTTAATTTGACATAATGGTATTTAGTGGTATTTAGCATTTGGTAATGACTTTAATGGTATTTAGCTTTTACATTGTACAATATAGATGTTTTATGAAAATACATAACTTTTAAATGATACTCCAATGTACTTATCCATGCAAAAATTTTAAATACAATTTAAATAGAAGCTGATAAGAAGTCTATGAAGCTAAAAGAACAAACATTTACTACTTGTCTTCTCCAGTGTGTTATTTAGAGTTGTAGTCTGTTGTGATTGTAAGATGTTTTAAAATACTATCATTTTTCCAAGGAATTTTATTGAAAAAGAATAATTACTGTATAATAATAAAATCTGAGGTGGTTATTCCCAATGTTTTTTACTTTAAAGACATTTCCTCATCACTTCTTTGTGTTAATATTATGTTTCAACTTGTGAAGTATGTTAAATTATGCATAATATAACCAATTTCTAGATAGTGAACAAAGAACATGTCATCAGTGCTTCTGAATTATTGCTGTGCTTCATGATTGTTAAATTATGCTGCTCACATGCAGACAAATAAGAACATCACAAGAACTTTTGTCCTGTAGGAAGGAAAAGGAAATGAGTAATTTAGAATAATAAAAAACAGTAGTTGTAAGTGGCATGAGTATAGAAGTTGGTTTCAATAAAGTATACTAGATATGTCTTTACCTTATACATAACTGAGAAAACTAAGATACATTTAGACATAATAAATTATTGCTTTGAACAGTTTACCACAGTAAGACATTAGATAAATGAGTAAGCTTAAATAAAAATATATATTTGCAATAAATATGTGGAAGTCGAAATGTTTCATAAATATTAAAACTAGATTCAAACAAATATTTTCACTAAAAGAGAATTTTAAAGATAGAAATGGGAAAAAGTAATATTTGAAAGGATGATCATTGAAAATTTCCCTCAAAGGGCTGAAAGATGCAAATTCACAACTTAAGAAATCAGAATGAATTGAAAGAATAAATAAAAGACATTCAAGATCATCTTCTACCCATGCTTTAACCCATTTTCCTCAAGCTTAGCTTCCCAGTTTTCTAATATCATCAGTCATTTCTTCTCTTTCTATGTCTTGTTCACTACTATTCTATATTATACAATGTACCTAGAACTATAAACTTAACTAATAAATAAGCTGACAAGTCCCAAATATATTCCTTTAACTCTTCATTTTTTGTCAATGTTTAGGAGAGTTCTTGAATCCTTCTAGATATTTTTAAACTAACACATTTATAACATTGACCTTAAGAAATGATATTCTAAATAGGTTAAAACTGAAAAGAGAGTTTGATGAAGGAATGATTTACTGAAGAGTGAACAGAGGAGGGATATAACATCAATGATGAACCTCTCAAAAGTGAGTAACAGTTAAAAGTTTTATCACCCTGAGATTTGAATGACCAGGAGCAGAAGACATGTGCTTAGAGTTCAGAGTGAATGAAGGAGGTGACACTTCTAAAACCTCAATGAGGCTGAGAGGGAGTATAAGACATACCTAAAGGCACTCTTACTAATATGGAAGATATCATGGAATTATCTTCTTTGGACTTGACCCAACCTGAAGACTTAGGAGAAAGAAGTTATCATGAGTCAGAATCCTCACAAAAAAGATCCAGAACAGTCAAAGCCATCCTGAGAAAAAAGAACAAGGCTGAAGGTATCACACTGCCTGACTTCAAATTATATTACAAAGCAACAATAATCAAAACAGCATGATATTGGCAGAAAAACAGACTTGCAGACCAATGGGACAGAATTGACAGCCCCCAAATAAATCTACATATGTAATTTTTGACAAAGAATCTAAAAACATACAATAGAGTAAAGAAAGCCTCTTCAATAAATGGTACTGGAAAATTTGGAAAGTCACATGCAAAAGAATGAAACTAGAATGCTATCTGTTACCGTACACCAAAATTGACTCAAAAATGATCAAAGACATGAATAAGACCTGAAACAATAAATTACATAAAAGAAAACATAGGTACTAAACTAATTGACCTTGGATTCAGAGAATTTTATGAATTCGACCTCAAAGGCAAGGGAAGTAAAAGCAAAAATAAATGAATGAGACTATACCAAGCTAAAAATCTGTACAGCAAAAGAAACCATCAACAAAACAGAAGCAAACAACTGAATGGGAGAAGATATTTGTAAACAGTGCTTCTGATAAGAGGCTAATATTCAAATATATAAAGAACACATACAATTTAACAACAACAACAAAAAGAGACAATCCAATTAAAAAAATGAGCAGAGAACCTGACAAACACTTTTCCCAAGAAATAGAAGTGGCCAACAGATATATGAAAAGATGCTCAATTTCACTAGCTATTAGGGAAATGCAAATCAAAACCACAATGAGATGTCACCTCATATCTCTAAGAATGGCTATTATCAACAAGACAAGTAATAACAAGTGTCAGAGAGATTATGGAGAAAAAAGAACCCTCATACACTGCCAGTAGGAATGTAAATTGGTTCAGCCAGTATGGAAAACAGTATGGAGGTTCCTCAAAACATTAAGAATAGAATTACTATATGACTCAGGAATCTCTCCTCTAGGTATCTACCCCCAAAATTTGAAAACATTGATCCATAAAGATATATGCACCCTGATGTTCATTGCAACATTATCCATGGCGGCCAAGGCATGAAAACAACTGAAGTGTACATCGATAGATGATTGGATAAAGATGTGGTACATATATACAATGGAATATTACTCAGCCATTAGAAAAGAAGAAATACTGCCATTTGGAACAACATGGATGAATTGTGAGATAATCATGCTAAGCAAAATAAATCAGATGGAAAAGAACAAGAACCATATGATTTCACTTGTATGTGAGATATGAAACTGAAAGAAAAAAATATAATAAGAGAAACAAAAACTCATAGACATAGACAACAATTTAGTGGTTACCAGAAGGAAGGCAGGGAGATGAGACATAGATAAGGGTAAAAAGGATCAAATATGTTGTGATAAAAGGAGATTTGGGTTTGGATGGTGAACACACAATTCAATATACAGATGACATATTATTGAATCTTATATAATTTATTAACTAATGTCACCCCAATAAATTCAATTTAAAAAAATAAAATGAAATTTGATGGTGGTGACTGGGATAAAGAAAAACCAGAATGGTTATTTGCTTTTGCCTCTAAATCTATCTTTCCTCTTTCAATTTCTTATCTGTGTGTGTGCATGTGTGTATGTTTGAAAAAAACTGAGAAGAAATATAAAATCTTATAAGCTTTCAATTTATCATGGTAATAATGTTCTACTTAGTCATATTCCCATATAGAATTTGAGTTATAATTAATTGACAATACTCTTCACATAAAATAGAAAAAAAGGGGAAAATAAAAATTAAGTACAGAACAGTTCTAGTCCAAATTCTGTAGCTGTTCTAATTGATAATATTCTACTTTCCATTGCGTTTTCTCCTTAAAGCCTGTCATCACATTTACTGCTCATTTTTATAACTAATCAGCTGAACTAAAACATCATTCTCCCTCCAAAAAAACATGTGTAGATTTTTTACTTTTTAGTTGCCGTAGTTTCCTGTTGGACAATCTTATTAAATGAGAGATTGCTATGGGGAACCCAAATGAGTATTCTGTGTTCCAAAATTATAATTTTGTTGTCTAGACATTACCATAACTGTAGCATTCAGAGTTAGTCAGTATATGAATCTAGCTGATTCCAGTTGATGAGGCATTTAGGAAGACCAGTAAATTAATTGCTACATTTTTATTCATTGTGTAATTAATTACTTAGAGGTGATGTCTTTGATACTTCTGAAATAAATAAAATATTCACTGTGTACATGAATGGTAGTCCTGATAGAAGCACTATGGACAGGAAGACAAAAATATATTTTAAAAATAGAAACAGCAGACATGGTGTGGTATATATTGTCAACAAAATCCAAAAATACCTTTTTCTTCATAGTTGGTTGTAAAATGTCAACACATCTATCTTCCTATAGAGACAATTAAAATGTACAAAAATCTACTGGGCACCTAGAAATTTATTGATATCACAGTTCCCTTAACATTCTTCAGGTTTATTGCCTATTCTCTAGCATTCATATATCATAGTAAGGCATCTAAGATCCTTGCTCCTTTAACTAGATTTAATAGAGTGATGTCATTGATATCATAAACCAATATGCTCTAATAGATTAGTTGGGCATATCGAGACAGTCAAATTTCCTCCCGACTGTATGATTACTGAATGCAGGACATAATCCTGAGTTAAGGTGTTAAAGATATACTACTGTCAATAATTGCTGATGAAGAACTTCTGATTGCCTTTATTGACTGGGATTGAAAGTGAATAATCTGCTAAGTAAATAGGTACCTGTTCGACACCAGGAAATTTATTAATTTATCTTAGTAAGTACATATTTGGAAAAACAGTTGCTATTTTTGATAGCACAGTCCTTTTTCCCAAAACTCATTGGTGTTTTGAATCAAAAATAGAGGTGATCTTAATTGAGTCGATTCATCACCTTTGCATCTTTTAAATCTTTGATTGTAGAATAAGTATCTGAAGTTCCCCTTTTTTTGCTATTTATTTATTTATTATTTATTTGTTTTTGATTACCATTTTGTCTGGAGGGGTTGGGAGACTTTTATTTGGTTCACTCTACCATAATATTTCTCATGCCATAGGGCTGGGATACAATCTGGGTTTTTACCAAGTTATTAAATATATGTATTTTCACAGTACAATCTGGGACTAGGGAGAAATAAAAGGCAGTGTTACGCTTTTCCAAGTGTAGAATTACTTTGATAAATAGTCCAGAGTAAGCTTTGTGAGATAGACTTGAGCCAGGATACCATCAATTCACTGTTTTTGATCAGACTTCTCTGACTGGTATATACAGAGGCATTTTGTGTCAGTGTTTAATAACCCCCTGAAAGTCTAATAATTTCACTTTTGCAAATTCACACTCATTAGTGGTGGAGGTTCCTCTGGGAAAGCTTTAAGGACCATTCTCAATACAAACTTGTGGCCACATTGATGAGACCTTTCTCAAAATTCCTCAATAAATCTGTAAACCAGTTTATGTCTGGAAATAGGGTAAGAGACTGTGATACTCACCACAGTGACTATAGTCAGATGTCTGCCCAAAAGATGTATAAATATTCTACTTATAAAAATTCAGCAATATTTTAGTAGATTGCTGATTTACTTTATTTATAGGAACTTTATTGGTTTGGATGACAAAACACAGAACTCAGATGGTCAGAACACTGGGATTTATAATTCAGTTGATGATGATGATGATGATGATGATCTTGCCTACTTTGTTTTAGATGGTTACATGACTCCCACTGGTCTCCCATGTTTTCTCTATTATTGAATTCAAGAAACTCAAATCCATGGCAGCATTTCCCACATTGATTTCTGCTAATAGAAGGCAGTTACTTTACTTTTCAAGTAAGATAATGTTTTGCTTACCAAACATGGCTGAATGTCATAGTGAAGAGAGTGTACACAAGACTTTCTCTAGGATATGGTACTTATTACTCTCACAGTCCTATTTCCCCAAGCCTTAGGACCACTTTGTCTACAGTCAGACATCAAAGTTCTATCATTTTACCCTCATTGAATATCCTGTCGAACCCAGACTTCAATTAATCACTCCTTCAGGCTGATACTACTATTATCCTGAATCCAGGTTAAGTAAATTTATAAATATAAATGATATTGAATCCAATTACATGTTTTGTTCTATTCTAACACCCTCAGCTTCCATTTACATACAAGTTCTACAGGTATCTACTGATATAAAATTGTTGATATCTTGCCTATCTTATCACTTTCTGATATGTTTTATGTACATATACATATATATATATAACATATAACATAATTCAAACATTATATTAACTGTGCTGCTGCAGTCTACGAGTAAAATATGACTCTATGTTAGTTATATTGGACAAAAATCTAGAATTAAAGTTGGAAAGAAGAATTATAGTTCTTTTTTTTCTTTGAGAATTCATCTGAAATTAGGGACAAACATGGAAAAAGAATAATGTTTGTCACTGCTGTCCTGTTATTTACAAGTAAATACATATTTGTTTTCTGCTCTTGAAGCCCAATTGTCCCCTTTACATCCTGCCAAATACTACAAAAATCTCTCAATTCCTTGTTTTTCATTTGGAATACTTCTAATCTATCTTTTGTCCAGTTGCCAATCTAATATTTCATAATACTAATCTGACTATATTTTTCTCTCTAATCTTCTCAGTGATTCTCTATAACTAGCAAGATAAAGGTTAATCAGAACTTCCTGTAATTCTTAAAATTATCTTGGTTTCTATTCTCGTTGCCCATGTTTATGCTCTCTCTTTCCACATAGAGGGAAGCATAACTTTTTGAGGTGACTTTAAATTATTCATGGACAAAGATTTTATTTTATTTTAATAACTTGTCATCCAGCACAAGATAAATGTTCCATTAATGCTGAAACACATACACATATACACACATCTAAAACAAACAAAAGAAGCATACTTGAAAAGAAAAAGTAAGTTGAGTGAGCCATTATAAAGCTGTAGAAATTGCAAAATGTTTTATTAGTGAAATGAAAGACATATATCAATGGAATCGAATGCGATTCCTGAAATAGACAGATGTATGTGGAGGTATCTAATGTATGACAAAGGAGACACAAGTGCAGTAAGAAAAGGGTGGCCCTTTTAAAAAAAAAATAAGAATGTACAATTGGATACACATATGAAATAAAATGTATTGATTGGCCACTAGTTCACCTCATATATAGAAAAACATTTCATAAGAATTTCTGACCTAAATGCAAAAGGTAAAAAAATAAATCTTCTAGAAGAAAACATAAGATGTTTTCATGGTCTTGAAGTAGGCAGATACTTATTTAATATAACAAAAAGGACTAACTATAGAATAAAACTTTAATAAACTGGACTCTATTAAGAATAAAAACTCTGTTCATTTCAAAACTCTTTTATGTGAGTGATAAGAAACCCCCTGAAATGGGCAAAACTTTTTAAAATTTATTTTACTCAATAACTCTAATTAGCTCTGAAGAAATATTCAGCTTGTATGAGTTAATAGAAAAACAAAAAATCTAAACTGGATATTTTTCTAGGCTGTTTACTTCACTTGCTTTTTATTGGTTTGTTGCCTTAATTAGGCAGCCAAAATTCTAGATCAAACTGTATGATTCTTAACTAGATATGAGGTTGTGACAGCGTTTGATTCACATTATTTCTTGTCCTTGGTGTTTTGCTTTACACCTATTTGGATTCATTCTGCCATATTTCCTTATCTTTATAGAGATAGATAAAGCAGTGGTCAAAAATCCATTTTCTTAATTTATTAATAAATTAGTGAAAAAATCTTCACAGGTGTTTGATATTCCTTCTTGCTTTTTTCACCTTACATGGACCTGGTACATGACCTGGTACATGAGATTGGGGAAAGGATAAGTTTTATTGTCCCAGGAAATGATTGGGCCTACAACCATGAAGGAAGAGAGAAAATAGATTTTAAAGATTTTAGGTTTATTAATAAAATTAATCCTGTCAAATAAATGTAGTTTGTACACTTGAGCCAAACTACATTTCGATGATAGAGAATAGATAAACATACTCAGGGTCATTTTCTATATGTTCCCTAGTTCTTACAGAAAAACTAATGACATTTATTTGCCAGTATTTTATAAGTTCTTTGCTTCAACAATACCTGTAAGCTTGAAGTATTTTTAGGTAAACATATCAAAAGTTAAAGGGATAGGAATTTATGATGTATTCTATTCAGGGATGATCTTAATAAGTTTCAAAATTAATCTTCTGAATTTCTGTATCCTTGGGACCTCACTCTACTTAAGCACATAAACCTCTGATTAAATAGTTTGATATAAAGAAAAAATATATGAATTATCTTGGAGCAGTTTTCCATATTTTGTTCTTTCATTTGTCATGATTTACCTTAGCACAGACACTGAGAATCCAATCATTTTCCACAGCAGCTATTTAAACAATAAATCAATTTGTGAAAATGTGCTAATAATTTTCTTCTCTGATAATATAATTATTTTTAAATACAATTCTTCTAGAAATATAGTGGCTTACATCATAAGAATGACAGTAACAAGAATCTAACAGTTTCTACATTACAGTGAATTGTGTAATATTTTTGTTCTTCACAAAATGAGTCCCATAATGAACAGTTACTCTGTATCTACAACTGGCTCTTTTCTAACCAAATAGCAAATTTCCTCCTACCATCCAACCATCATAAATGGAAGGTCAGTTTTGTTCTTTTCTTGGCTCCTGCATTGACTCTCAGGATTTTGTCATAGATTAATACCTTCTCATAAATAAAGTCATGTTGACACACTAATGACTATTAAACATATTACTAAGTATTAAAATTTATACTAATTAAGGAAATTAAATGGCAGAATAGCAAATATATGGCATTTACATATTTTTAAAATATGTTTTTGTTGCTACTTAATGGTACAGACTGATAAATATCTACTGAAGATACAGTTCTCTTCCTTTTTAGTCACACTTTTTCTGAAGTTTTATAAATGACAATGCATCTAGCTAAGAGACTTGTTTCTTTTGACATATGTGATATAATTGATATACAAAAAAATTGCACACATTTAATGTAAACATCTTGATAAGTCTTGACATATTTATGCACTCATGATACTATCACCATAATCAAGGAACTAAACAAATTCATCATCTCAAAAATTTGTGTGTATGTGTGTGTGTGTGTGTGGTTAGAACACTTAATGTGAGATCTATTCTCTTAAAGGACACAATGCTGTGTTATTAAGTATAGGTACTATGTTGCACAGCACATTGCTGCTAGGTTTGTTCATGTGATATAGTTCTAGCAATTGATGTGCAAAAGTGATTGTGATGATATTTCAGATATGGCTGTTAAAGGTAATGTATTGGCAAAGTTCTTCAGAAAGTGTTCTCTCTTTGTTCTTTCTTCCTTCTTGTTCCTTCCCACAACCTGCAACACATATATGACACGAGAACAACCTTCTTATACTGGAGGATTTAAGCCCAATAAAACCTAGGATTCTGGAGCAGTGAAATAAAGTCTGTGTCTTTGATACTCATGGAGGGTCCACCGAAGGCTTGTACTACCTACTTCTGGAATTATTTCATATAAAACTAAACATTTATTGTGTTAATTACCTTTTTTGAGGCTTTTGTTTTATGCAGCTGCTTAATTCGAATGCATGCACTAATTCTAAGTAAATAGATTAAACCATTTCACTAGTGGGAGTTTTTGTTTCTGCATTTAGGGACAATTAATCAAAAATATTAAAATACTTAAAAGTAGTGCTTTATAAATAACTTTATGAAAAAATATAGAGTTATCTTTATTTTAGCTCTTTAAGCTTCTTAGCCTATGGAGTTATTTTTTTCCTCCAGATTTATTGATATATAATTTATATGTAACTTTGTTTTAGGTGTACAACATATTGATTTGCTACACATATACTGCAAAATTATTACCACCAGGGCATTAGTTAATGCCTGCATCATGTCACATAATTACCATTTCTTTTCGTGGTAAAAACATTTAAGATTTACTGTCTTAGTAACTTAAATGTAATCATTATGCTGTATATTAGACCCCCAGAACTTAGTCATCTTATAGCTGTAAGTTTGTACTCTTTGATCAGCATCTCCTCTTTCCTCTCACCACCCAACCCCTTGTAACCATTGTTCTAGTCCATTTCTATGAGGCTGACTTTTCTAGATTTTATATATAAGTAATATGATACAGAATTTGGCTTTTCTGTCTGACTTATTTCCCTTAGCATAATGACCTCAAGATCCATCCATATTTGCGCAAATGGTAGTATGTCTTCTCTTTCATGGCTAAATAATATTCCGTTGCATATAGGTACCACATTTTCTTCATTCATTCATCCATTGACTGTCACTTAGGTGTTTCATATCTTAGCTGTTATGAATAATGCAACAATGAACATGGGAGTGCTGATATGTCTTTGATATACTATTTTTATTTCCTTTGTATATGTACCCAGAACTGGGACTACTGGATCATATGAAAGTTATATTTTTAATCTATTGAGGAAACTTCATACTCTTTTCATAACAGCTGAACAAATTTGCCTCCCCACCAACAATGCAAAGGGTTCCTTTTTCTCGTTAGCACTTGCTATCTCTTGTCCTTTTGATGATATCCATTTCAACAGGTATGAGGTAATATCTCACTGTAATTTCGATTTGCAGTTTCCTGATAACTAGCAATGCTGAGTACTTTCTTATGTCCTTGTTGTGTATCTGTCTGTCTTCTTTGGAAAAATGTCTATTCAGTTTTTCTGCCCCTTTTTTTTAAATAGGACCAATATACACATTAGACCAGATAAACTTAACAGACATTTACAGAACATTCTATTCAACAGCAGAAGAATACACTTTCTCAAGTCACATGAAACATTATCCAGCATAGATCATATTATAGGCCACAAAACAAAATTAAATTTAAGCAGATTGAAATCATATAAAGCACTTTTTCTGACCACAATGGTATGAAACTAGAAATCAATTATAAGAAGAAAAATGGAATGTTCACAAAAACATGAAGATTAAACACCATGCTCCTGAATAACCAATGAGTTAAAAAAGAAATTAAAAAAGAAATCCAAAAATATGTTAAAACAAATGAAAATGGATACAATATGTGGGGTGCAGCAAAAGCAGTTCTAAAGGGGAAATTTATAGCGATGAATGCCTTCATTAAGGAAAAAAAATAATCTTGATTTGTTTTTTTCCCCTCATATTCACATTCATCGAAATCATGAGAGCATTCTTTTGGTTTTTCTTTGTAATACATTCGGATACCAGTTCTTTATCAATACGTTCCCTGCTACCACTGTAGTCTAAGCCAAAAGCCACAAACCATAATTTCTCTCTCAGGCCTATAAAAATCCTAAGAAGGCTTCCTTCTCTTACTTTTACATTCTGTCTATAGAGCAGTGAAGGGGAGAGGCTGAAGATAACAGTGCTGTTACTTAAAGCAGCTTCACTTCATATATATACATATATATAATGTG
>NW_006436664.1:453544-454952 GCF_000325575.1 Pteropus alecto | reverse complement strand
ATCACTTTTATATTTACTTGTCTTTTGCCTCTCTTTTTCAGTATTCTTAGGGTGCTATTACAGGAGCTTATTTCTATCTTTTTCTTTGTTAAATCTCAAATCTTATTTTAACATCTGACACATAAGAGGTGCTTAATGTATATTTTTTGAACGAATTATAAAACTTGGAATAAACTTATATGTTTACTATAAGCAGAATGTTTAAATTACAGGAAATTTATTTCATGAACACTTTTCTGCTGTATAAGTAATTATATAGAATATTTTTTTATTTTATGTAAACTTTACTTTTTAGAAGAGTTTTAGTTTAATAGAAAAATTATAATAATAGTACAGAGAGTTCTATCATAACCCACACATAGTTTTAGATTTTATTAACATCTTACATTTGTATTAAACATTTGTTATAAATAACAAGTGAATATTAATACATTATTGTTAACTAAACATATCTTATTCAGATTTCCTTAGATTTTACCTAATTTCTTTTTTTGCTTCCAGTATCCAATTCAGAATAAGACATTATTCATTATTTTTCATTTCATTAATCATTCAAATTTATTCATTATTCTCCTTAGGTTACTCTTGTCTGTGAAAGTTCCCCAGACGTTTCTTGTTCTTGATGACCTTGACATCTCTGAGGAGAAATGGCCAGGTATTTTACAGAATTCTCTTCTACTGAGATTTGTCTGATGTTTTTCTCAATAGAAATCTGAGGTTATGGTTATGGGAGGAAGAACTCAGAGGTAAAGTGCCATTTTTCTCACTTGGTGTCCAAGGTACATCCTATCAACCTGACATCAACATTAATGATATAACATTGAGCACTTGGCTGAAGTAGTGTTTATCAAGCTTCTTTATTATAAAGGGTTTCTCTCTCTCTCTCTTTTTTTAATCCCTTTTTATCCTGTACTTCTTGGGAGAAAATAATTATGCTCAGTTTACATATGAGAACTACCAAATCATACTCTGTCTCCTTGAAGACAGAGTATCTACATAAATTATTTAGAATTTTTCTACATTGTATATTTGTCTTTTTATTCATTTATTTTTTGTTCAAACATTTTCAGTTATAATTCAATGCAACTTTATTTATTTTGCTATCCAAATTATTAAAAACTTTGACCACTGGGAATTTTTTCAATTGTCTTCTGTGTCCTTTAATATACTTCCATTATTGTAGGTTTTATTTTGTCTTGTTTTGTTTTGACTGCTTCCTTACTTGCTGATACTACAAGATTCTCCATGTGTATCTTCTGCCTCTATCTCAGAATAAGTTATTTCTCCAAGGAGCGTAGCTCTTTAAAATTGGCAAATTGTATTAAAACCAAGATATAGCTGCTAAGTGTGTTTGTAACCTATGTAATTGTCATTACTTTAAGGTAGCAAGGAAATTATATATATATAT
>NW_006436664.1:452206-453437 GCF_000325575.1 Pteropus alecto | reverse complement strand
TGTATGTATATTAACCTGTGTATATACATATATCTATTACTATATGTATAACAACCTGTTTTTATATTAAGCAAAACATGACTTCTAAAACTCTAATGAATCCATTAACGAATGAATCTCTAGTCTCTGCTCCTTGCTGATATGTAATTTTCCACTCTAATAATGAAAAATCTGGCTCCAATTATCTGCCATTCATTTAGTTAATTGTTCAATTCCAGTATACATATGTAATAGTATCAGAATTGTTAACCTATACTCTCTGCAGTTTACCTTTATCGACTAGACTACAGTGTTTATGTATATATATACATATCTTTTTGCTTCAGATGATTCCATTATTTTCAAACTTAGGTCAGCACCTCTTTTTTCTACCTAATTCAATGAGATTGATTCATACATTTGTAATATATTTGGGTTCATATATATATCTCATAAAATGAGTTAGGAAGTATTCCCCCTGATTCTATTTCCTGGAAGAGTTTGTGTATAATTGGTGCCTTTTTTTTTCCTTAAATGTTTTTTTTTTTTTAATTATTTTTTAAAACTTATTCATTTAAGTTTTTATGATGACATTGATTAACGAAATCCAATCAGTTTCAGTTATACATTTTAACACTAAGGCATATATATGTACCTTACTGTGTGTTCACCTTCCATAGTTAGATTTCTTTTTGTCACAACATATTTGACCTCATTTACCTCGTCTACCTTCTCCTTCCCCTCACCCAGTACACTCTGGTAACAACTAGTCTGTAGTCCATGTCAATGAGTCTCTGTTTGTCCTGTTCACTTGTAGCTTTTAGGTTTATATCTCACACATAGGTGATATCATGTGATTTTCAACTTTTTTTCTCTGGCTTATTTCGCTTAGCATGATTGTCTCGAGGTCCATCCATCTTGTCGCAAATGTCAGTATTTCATCTCTTCTTATGGCTGAGTAATATTCCATCATATATATGTACCACAGCTTCTTTAGCCAATCATCTATCATAGGACACTTCGGTTGCTTCCATTTCCAGGCCACTATGAATAACGCTACTATGAACATTGGTGTGTAACTCTTTTTTCAGATATGAGTTTTCAAGTCTTTGGGGTAAATACCCAGTAGAGGGATTGTGGGATCATATGGTAGACCAATTCTTAGTTTTTGAGGAAACTTCATACTGTTTTCCATAGTGGCTGTACCAATTTTCAGTCTCACCAGCAGTGCATGACGGTTCCATTTCTCCTC
>NW_006436664.1:410501-450847 GCF_000325575.1 Pteropus alecto | reverse complement strand
TAAAATCCTCTTTAAGTCCAAGGTCCTTGAGTTTAGTTCCTATGTTTTCTTCTATGCATTTTATTGTTTCAGGTCTTACATTCAGGTCTTTAATTCATTTTGAGTTAATTTTGTGTGGTGATAGACAACAGTCTCGTTTCATGCTTTTGCAGATGGCTTTCCATTTTTCCCAACACCATTTATTGAAGAGGCTTTCTTTTCTCCACTGTATGTTTCGTGTGCTGTGCAAAAATTATTTGCCTGTATAAATACAGGTTTACTTCTGGACTCTTGATTCTGTTCCACTGATCCATATGTCTGTTTTTCTGCCAATGCCATTTTGTTTTCATTATTGTTGGTTATTAATATAATTTGAAGTCAGGCAGTACCTCTGGCCTTGTTCTTTTTTCTAAGGTTGACTTTGGCTATTTGGGTTCTTTTGCAATTCCATAGAAATCTGTTGATTTTTTGTTCTATTTCTTTAAAGAATGCCATTGGCATTTTGATGGAGATCGCATTAAATCTGTTTATTGCCTTGGGTTATATGGTCATTTTAACTTTGTTGATTCTTTTAATCCATTAACATGGAATATCTTTCCATTTGTCTCTCCTTCAGTTTCTTTTGATAATGTTGTAAACATATTTTCTGGAGTTTTTTTTCTTTTTCTTTCTGAGAAGTCTTGTCACTTTGGTTGTTTATGGTGTTTAATGGACTATTTCTCCACCTGGGCATTAATGGAAATGTATTCTGCTGTTTTTTCAGAAAGAATATTTATTATATAAAGGTCTCTTTAGCCTGTTGCAAAGAAGACATTTTTCTTTTGGTTTCCAATAGGTGGCATCTAAGCCTCTTGTATCCCTGCTGTATATAAAGCCTTAATAATGCCTTTTTATTTTTTTGTGGATATTTAATCATGCTTCCTTCCCTTAGTCTCAGTCCCTGTCATTGTTAGCAATAGTTTCTATAATGTTTGTTCAGATTCCCCTGGGGCTCTGCAGTGATAAGTTTCTGAGAGTATGGGGGGAAGAGCCCTCTGAGTTGGGGGGTTGCGGGCTACAGCTCAGCCTTGGTTTTGCAACTGCAGCTGGTAAAAATCAACTGTTTTTTCTCTGCTGTCCCTCTTCTCTGCTTTCTATCCTGATGACTGGGCTCTGCCACTGCCTGCTTGGAGCTCCAGCTCCCCCAGGCAGGGCTGTTCAGAGAACTCGTAGCACCTTCTTCCCTCCCTTCCTCTTACAGAGAGCTCTAGATATGAGAGGCAGCTTCTTTGTTTTTCCCAGTCCACCACTTTGCACCCTGGGTCTGACGTGTGGTAGCTCCTATGTGCAGATCCCGCACTCAGATGTGCTGGTGTGCAGTTTAGGTGTTTTTTGTTAAGGTTTAGATGTTCAGCTTATTGTTGTTTCAAGGGGAGAAAATCTGGGGATATCTCTCACTCTGCCATGTTTCTCCAAATCTTCCCTCCTTAAGTGTTTTTTACATCATCTATAAAACAATCTGGCTTGAATTATTTCTTTTTGGAGGATTTATTAATTACTGATTTAATGTCTTCAATAGATATAGGCTTATTAAGAACATATAATGCTTGCACAATATTTGCTAGTAAATGTGTTTCATAGATTTGTTTGTTTTATCTAAGATATCAAACTTGTGAAGATTTGGTTGTGTTTAAGTATTTCTTAGTGCCCTTAACACTTTTTAACAAATAGAAAGTTACTAATGATATTTATATTGAAGGAGAAAATCTCAGTTCTACCTAATTTTTGCTTGCAATTGATGCAACTAAAGTGATGGAGAAATAATTCTCTTTGGATCATAAAAAAATTAATGTTAAATTCACGTTCTAAAACACATTTTGGTCACCAGTAATTCTAATATAATCAGTTGATATATAAGTGTTCATTTTACAATTGCATAAAAATACTAATGTTTATAAATTAAAGTGAAAGTCTTTCAAAGGTCTCTCATGCATGTGAATTGGAGAGTAGTCACAAGCAATTAAAGTTCAAGATAAATTTAGAATTCTTTATTTAATATACAAATTATCAATATGGAAATATTGCAAAATTGTCTTTCTTTAAGAACTAAGCATCAACTGCATAAATTAGAGTGAAATAATGCACTACCATGGCAAAACAAAAACTTGTTTTGTGGCTGAATTTCTAAATTGAAATAAGAAACTCATCAGTCATTTTTATTTTTATAAAGTAGCTGATAGGATTCCTACATTTCACATTTGTGTATAGTATAAAATCTCTGTTTGTGGCAAAACATTCATTTGTGTGGCAAAATGTATTATTGCATTTTGGTTAAGAAGAGCTGACACAAAACATGAAAACAAATACTCAGAAATATTCTTCCTTAATTTTAGAACCATCTCTACTTGTATATATGACAATTCATATTTTTAAGCACATAGTTGTCTATGAAAATAAAAATTAAAAATTATCATTTATTGTACACTTACTCTGGTATAAATATTGTCTTACTTATTTGAGATGTTATCATATTTCATGTTTCAGCAGTTTTGAGTTAGATCTTATTATCTCTATTTTACAGGCTTAAATGGATATGACACTTGCCAAATTTATACAAGTATTCAATTGATGAACTCTGCTTTCCATTTAGGTACACTTGATTCCAGGCCCAAATTATAAAGCACTGTACAGTACCATCTATTATAATAGGTTTTCCCATTTTCATATCCACATAAAAGAGAAATTGAAAAGTTACACATAGTCAGATACCACACTTATCAGGGTGATCACTTTGTAAGTTATATAAATGTCTAATCACTATATTGTACAGCCAAAACTAATATAATATTGTATGTCAACTATAATTAATTTTTTTAAAAATTTAAAAAATAAAAGTTACATAAAATAACATTATGGTATATACCTGAAAAAGTTGTTATAAATAACTGAATAATTAATATGACAGATTGCTATTAAAATGTAGAAGATGATTTTTATGAAGTATAACATTAATATATCTTATAAATGTAGATTTATCTAGAAGATTTATTTATGAATGACGATGCCTATACCCTTCAGCAAAACTCATGCTTCATTCTCAACTTTACCACTTACCAACTGGGTAATGTGAAATAGTTTATTCAAATGTTCTTTTTTCTTCTTGGTTTCATCAACAACAAAATAAATACAATAAAAGTTCATGTATTATAGGATTTTGGGTACATGTATTAAGGTTCTCCAAAAGAACTGAGCCAATAGGGTGTTTATTATAGGAACGGGCTCACAGGATGATAGAAGTCAAAAAGTCACATGATCTGACATCTGCAAGCTGCAGAACCAGGGAAGGCTGAGCTGTAATTCGGTCTGAATTTGAGGGCCTGAGAATCAGAAGCTCTGAAGTCCAAGGCTAGGAGAAGATAAATGTTCCAGCTCAAGCAAAAAATAGCAAATTCACTCTTTCTTCATCTTTTTGTTCTATTTAGGCAACTCAGTTGATTGGATGATGCTCACCTGAATTGGTGAGGGCATTTACTCAGTGTACAGATTCAAATATCCTCTCAAACACATTCAGAATAAATGTTTTTGTTTGTTTGTTTGTTTGTTTGTTTGGCTATCTGAGCATCCCTTAGCCTAGTCAAGTTGATACATTAATTTAAATATCACAGGAGAATTAAATGAATTAAATGAGTCACCGTATAAAATACATACAAATTACTTTTCAAAACACTTGGCACAGAATTATCAATAACATAACTATTATCTACAACACATGCTATCAAAATTATTGAGATAGGGACATAAACAGTTAATCCATGAGTTTTGTGAATCTGCTATAAGAAATGTTTGATATATTACTTCACTAATATGATTTGACATAAAAATTCTCTTTAATTTTTTACAGACTTACTGGGAAATATGGGGGATAATTAATATAATGAGTCACACCATATGCTAGCAACAACTTAGCTGGAATCAGAGTTGTCGATGCAACCTAGTGAATAAGAAGTATAAATTTTACAAACACAAATTTCTCTTTATAAAATAAATAAAAGAGTGTCAATATTATAGTTAATGATATTATAATAACTATATATATGCCAGGTGGGTACTAGACTAATTGGGGGGGTCACTTTGTAAATTATATAAATGTCTAACCACTATGCTGCAAACCTTCAACTAATATAAAATAATACCGAATGTCAAATTTAATTGAAAAAAAAAAACAATAAGAAAATAAAAAGTTAAAAAGTGTCCTATATAATGAATCAAATTACCTTACTGTTGCACTCTCTTCTAGCAAAAGATTGTTTTTCCAGAAGAAGCATCATATATATTACTTTATATTAGCTTATCAAAGATTTATATATCATATTTGCAAGGTCTGACTCTAAGAGAACAGATCACACTTTTCTTATATTTCAGTTCTGACTGTGCTAACAGCTTAATCTATCACACCTTCTTCAGTGAGAGAACAGGAAGAGCTACTTCATAAAATATTGGCAGAGTTTTAGTACAGTATTTTGATGCATAGATAAAGATAATTAGGGGAAAAGAAAAAAAAGACCAAATGTTCGGACCTAAGTCTTATTTATCAGAAAAGGAAGTCAGACAAGTTAAGATAAATAAATCAGTCAAATAATATTTCTGTGCCTCTGTTTTTGCATATACCTCCATTCTGCACATATAATTTTAAGGTCTCAGCAACCATCGTGAATGAGGGCTTCTATGGAATTTTTACCAGTTAAATTTTTCTGAAAACTTTATTAAACAACCTCTCTTTTTCATATTGAAAATAGAGAAAAAAACACATTTTCATTATTCATCATTCTGGTAAAGTTTTTTATTTTTATTTTTTAATTTTTTTTTGCTGTGTTTCAAATAATGGGAAATGGGTTGCAGAGGATAAGCTAAACATAAACATAATGACTTTATCTCCCTTTTCAGCAACTACTTTACTTCTTAGATATTATAGTATTATATTCTGTATATTTATTATTTTTCATCTCTAGATTCTCAACATTTTTGTTCTTCATTTTTTTACTATATATGTACTTTCAGATATGCTCTACTACTTAACTCTTGAGTCTCTGACTGAAAATCAATTTATATATCCACAAAGTGAAATTTCACGAATTCCGAAAAAGAACAAATACCAGGAAAAAATAATTGCTGGAGAACCATGAAACAGACAATTCCTAGAACTCAGAGAGGCTTGTGAATCAGTCACATTCACACTGTCCACAGTGGAACAACTTTATGAATATATAGAGCTTTCATTAGATATTAGAAAGGTCCATCATTTAGTAGTAGACTAGGATTTACTCCAGAATTGCCCTTAAAAAAGTCTATAAACTTCAAATGTTTCAGTTTATCTGTAAATAACTGCCAGATAGAACAATATTAAACACTAATTATTTTTTAAATTTAGCTTTTGAAATACAAACTTAAGAATATTCTCTATTAAAATTACTAATCAGACAAAGAAGCAGGAAAATATAACCCATAAAATTAGAAAAATAGTCAATAAAGACATGATTCATAATCACAAATTCATACATAGAGCATAAATCCATAAAGATTATGATGATTTAAAGAAAACAACATAATAAGGAGGGAAATGAAGATATAGAAAAGAACCAAGTATTTGAAATAAAAAAAAATTTCAGGATGATATACTTAGCAGAGTAGTGCCAGTAGCATAAATATCAGTTTATTTGAAGATATATCAATATAAATTAATCATATTCAAATTAATCATAAAAAATGACTGATTACCTGACCTTTAATTATGCTGAAAATATGTAACAGCATTAGCAACTTGTGGACTTATGGGACAATATTAAGTGTTCTAATGCATGTGTAATCAGAGTCCAAAAAGAAGATTTTAGGAGAAAAAGTACATATTTGCATAAATAATAGCAAAAATATTCCAAATTGGAAGAAAATTATAAATCCATAATTTTAATTTAGTCTGTAAGTCCCAAACTGGATAAACATTTAAAAATAAATAAACACACACACAGAGCAACATATATCATACATTAGTTCCAGGAAATCATTGATAAAGATAATTTTGTGTGTGTATGTGTGTGTGTGTGTGTGTGTGTGTGTGTGTGTGTGTGTGAAATTGGCTAATA
The DNA here is from genome assembly GCF_000325575.1 of Pteropus alecto. Taxonomy (NCBI): domain Eukaryota; kingdom Metazoa; phylum Chordata; class Mammalia; order Chiroptera; family Pteropodidae; genus Pteropus; species Pteropus alecto. Next base: position 444,752 of record NW_006436664.1, on the reverse strand, counting down.
GTTTTTATTTTTATTTTTGTGTTTATTTGTTTATTATAGTGGCATTGGTTAATGAAATCCAGTACATTTCAGGTATATAATTTAACATTAAGGCATACAAATGATGTCAACTTTTTCTGTCTGGCTTATTTCGCTTAGCATGATTACATCGGACTAATATTGTTTATAACAGTGTTAAAGAGAAAAAATTTGAAAGAGAAAATAAGAAATAAGGAAAACCAAATGTTTTTAACAGATTCAATGCCACTACATCCAGAAAACAATAAAATGACATATTTGAAGTGCTTAAAGATTAAAGAAAATGTAAAAACTTTTCTAGAACTTTATGATTAAACAAACATATAATACAAAATTACCATGGAATACTACTCAGCAATTAAAAAGAACCAACTATTAATACACGGGAAAACTTAGAAGAACCTTAAAACAATTATGATGTGTGAAAAAAGATAATTTCAAATGAATATATATTGTATGACTCCATTTACATAATATTCATGAAAAGACATTATTACAGAAATAAAAACATATTCATGATTGCTAGGGGTTAGAGATGGGAGAGGTTGAGATGCCTATTAAAGAAGTAGCATGAGAGAGCCTTTTGATGATGGTAGTTTTGTATATTCATTGTGGTAGTTACATGAAGCTAAATGTGTAATGATATTGCATAGATTTACACATACACACAAAGAAACACAAATGAGTGACTATAACTGGTGAAATCAGAATATGCTTTTTGGATTATACCAATATCATATTCCTGGCTTTGCTATTGTGCTCTATGTATTCTTTTTGACTGGCTTCTTTTGCATACCTTATGATATTGAGATTCATCCAAGTTGTCATATGACATCAGGAATTTATTAAATTTAATTATAAAGTGTATCTCCATTGTATGGTTATACCATAATCTGTTAATCCATTTCTCTGCTAGTCACTGTAGATATTTTCCTCCTAGTTTTTGGCCATTATCTTTCCTGAATTCAACAATATGTACATAAAAATAGTTTTACTATTAACAATATATTTGCAAACATGTTATACTATCAATTTACATTAATCAATAGGAATGCTACAATTAGAAAAAATTACCTTTAAATATATGTATTAAAATTTTAACTTGAATTGAAATGCTGTATGTATCGACAGTATGCCCTTGAGCTGTACAGGAAGCAGAGTTTTGAGTTTTACATAAGCCGTTGAGAGAGTACAAAATACTCTCTCAATAGACTTCTTGAACAAGGGAATTCAACTCATCAGTATTCCATTTTGCAGTTGAACATAGATTAGAGAAGATTCTGATGTGACTGTTAATCAACATTTTTTGTTTTAGCTTAAGGTTGAGTGATTCTTCACACTGTGAATTTTATGAGTTGAATGACATTCAATACAATTGGCCTCATGTTGTATTAAAAGGGCTATCAATAAAAATGTTTCAATATTTTCTATGAAAATATATAAGCGTGACATTATTTGCCTAACTCTGAATTGAACCATCAGAGCTGTTTGGGTTAGATGCCACAATAGGTAATTTAGATTTGTACTGGTCAATCCACTTAATCTATACAAATATTTTGAAACTAAATCAATTATTCAGTGGTCCAGATAAATCACTAAGAAAGCCGAACTGAGTAGTTTAGCAGTCACAGCTCATTTGTATAGGTTTAGATCAAGAAACTCTTAAGAGAAAGGTCAAAAAATAAAATGCTCACAGAAAGTAGTATGTATATTCTATAGGAAATGTCACCAGGCTTGGTTTCTATGTCAGTTTAGTTGAAATGAGTTGGAGGGTTCAAAGGATGGAAAATACCTATGAATTTATTTGATGACATTAGGACTTAAGAATTAAAGTTTTAGGTGTGCTGATTGTGTTATCCTTCTCTAAAAGACAGCCATGCAGTGGACTTCATTAGCAGAGGTCTAAATGAGGAAAAACAGTGGTTCTGTTCTTTATATGTCATCTTTACATGTTAGAAAAATACAGTGTATGATCTCCTCGTAAACTGTGTTACCTAAACTACTATAGATACCTCATCAATTTATAAACCTTTAAAAATGCTATTTACATTTCTACAATATACAAAACTTGGATTGCTATATTTGACTAAAACATTTCCTTAATTCCCTATACTTTTAAGATAAAGTCGTAATCTACTGAACCAAGCACATATGACCCATCAAAATCCGATTTAGGATAACTATCCCATCATTATCTTTAGTTGGCTTTGGCTCTGGCCTTAGAAAGTCATTCTTTCCTTAAAATAATGTTTTTCCAACTGTTTATCATCCTAGGAGTTTTCATAAATGGCAAGGGCTCTATTTAACAGTAGATTAAGAGTGAGATGAAGGTGAAGAATGGGTGAGATTTGCCATCTCCTTATACAAACCCAAAGTGAGCTTTTTCTCTAAACTCCCCCTTATTTTTTGCCTTTCTCCTTTTCTGTCCTTAGTTCTTACTCTGGGTTTCCTATGGGTGAAAAGAAGATTCTGTTCCCAAAATTTAGATTAAAAATATGTATTAGGTAATTTTCTCCCTTTCTATTTATTCACATCAGCTTATATGTTTTCTACTGTTTTCTCAAACTCTTTTAGTTTGAGAGAGCATGGGCTTTTGAAGATGTATACTTTGTTTTCAGGTAATCTAAAAATGTAACATATGTTAGGATGGATCTCTTAGCCATTTATTCCACAAGTATTTAGTTAATGATGACTTAGTGCAGGCACTGTTCTAGGTGTTCTGCAAATCCCATTGATTTAAACAAAAACTCCTGCCCTTGGAGATATTTTGGTCTAGCAGAGAGAACACAAACACTTCAATGGAAGCACAATAAATAAGTAAATAATATAGTGTGTTAAAAGGAGAAAAATGTGAATAAAAGAAAAAGATTAGGGTAAAAGGGAATACGGGATATTGGCATAGAGAGTAAGGGAAATTTACACTTTTATGTAGCATCGTCAGGAACAAAGATGGTGACAGATAAGCAAAGACTTGAGAAAGGTGGGAAAGCTCGCCAGCCAGGTGGATAATCTGAAGGAAAGAACATTTTAAGCAGAGAGAACAGAATGTCTTTTGCCAGAAGTTAGTCCATTGATAAGAGTAAGATTTCTGGCTAAGGTCATTTATCCATCCAATAAATGAATATTTAGGCCAATCTTTTGTTACTTATCTCTAGCCACATAATCATAAATATCAGTCCAGAAAGGAACCATAGAGATCAAATCTAAGTGTTTAATTTAGAGACGGGAAATGTTTCCAAGAGGTTAAATGATACCTTGTGGCAGAATCAGGACTCCAATTGCTTAGTCAACAGCAATATGTTGCTCTAAGGCTTCTAAAGTTGTTGAAATTGTGTGTGTGTGTGTGTGTGCGTGTGTGTGTGTGTGATAGTTATTATTAAAGACTTAGAAAAATATAAGTAAATTGTTTTTACTTGCAGAATTACCTGAATTTCTTGCATATAGAGTCAGATCTACTCAATGTTAAACTGTTGTTTTATTTGCTACAGAGAGTAGGTGAATATATGGAATCCTTCAGGGATCTGAGTCCCTGGCACTTATAAAAAGTCTGATACACTAGAAGCACTGTATTAAAGCAAGATCTGCTCACTGTCTTTAAATTCTCTAATGTACCTACAATTGGAAGGAGTAACAGCTTATCTTTTCATTACAATCTCATGTAAAGCTTTTGATTTCCGAAACAAATATTTTTGGTTGACATGTAAAAATGTGGCCAGTTTGAAAATACAAGAAGGTGTAAATGAAGCTACTAGCATCTATTTTTGTTACTTTTGGAGGAAAGCATACACTCATACAGGTAACTTTCATCAATGCATAAGAGAAAAGCCTACACTTATGTTAGTTTTATCAAATATTGTCATTGTTAGCACACTGAATGCAGCAACAAGTCTAGGTAGGAGTTAATATATGCAATTGTTTGCAAAATGTTAGGCATAGAAATTGAAGAAACTGCATGAATTAGAAAAGACATATAGTACTATGCATTTATGAAAATATAGTTAGCATAAAACAGATACAAATAATGTGGAAAAAGCAAATGATATAATGCACATTTTCATTTTTATAGTGAATAGTCATATATTCTTCCCATTTGATTATGTATTCTGTATTATAAAAATTATTTTAAGTAAATACTGTCTAATAAAAAGCTTGAATTTTAACTTCTGAGAAAGGAAAATATAGGTAAAAGAGAAAACTATTAGAAAAAGGTAAAATTCTTAGGATGAATATTTTTCTGGATAATAAAAGAATATTTAACATTGTAAGAAACATAGGGAAATTTAATATCCCCATTAAATAAGTTTAATGATTCTGATCTTTTGGAAAGACTGTCTACAAGGCCAAATAATGAGTCTACCTACCCTCTCCTCTCCTTGAATGGCTTTCTGATGTGAACTGAAAAAAACTTTTAGAAATATACCAGAATGGCAATTGCTTAAAAACATATAAATTCCTGAGGGTAGTAAAATTAACTTTTTTTAAAGTATGCAATACTATGTAAACAGTCTTCAACAAAATAGTATGCCTGAGGAAGAGTTAAGCATATCTAAGTAGTATTAATTGGAGTGAAATATTAGTTGGTTGAAGTATAAGTGAATTTAGAAACTATCATATTAATTAATTAAATATAGAGAGATAATAGATTTAATCTTAGTGCTTGATCCTGTGGATAAAGATGATTAAAAAAAAAAAAAATAGCTTATCTTTGCTCTCCAAAGATCAGAATGAAAGTCATGAAAGCCATACATAAAAATGATCACTATGAAATGATTTAAATGTTTAGAGGAGTGTATTGGAATTAATAGTCTGCAAATGTTTTATAATGAGAAAAAGAACAGCAGAGATAAGTAAAAATTTCAGTGATCGAAACTTTTTCTTCACTCTATACTTACTGCTCTGTTCTTCAGTAGGAAAGCCTACATGGATTACATATGGTAAAAATTCAGCACAAATTTAGGGCAAAGAAGACAGTTCCAGCATGTATAAACTGACAAGAGTAAAAAAGAAGTCGTCTGTGGCCCAAATAAGAGGACATAGAGAGAAGTTATGAAGGCTCTAGTATCTTTAATGCATTTTAAAGAAAAAAAATTATTGAATCTTTTTCTCAAGTAAAATTTGCCATTTATTCTTTTAAATAAAAGAAAATGTGTCATAAATAATTGTATACTAGCTTCAGTTATTCTCTCAATGTTTTGTAATGAAAGGAAAATAGTCTAAAATCACAAAATATGTCTTCATGTTTAAAATAGTTTAAAATCACAAAATATGTCTTCATGATCATTTTAAAGTGATAGATTTTTTCATACTTGATACTCTACTAACAAATATTTTCTAAGTAAATCTCTAATACTATAGCTTCAAAAGCTTCAGCAATTTCCTACATATCCAATTATTAGGCTGTTGTTAAAAAGAATATGCCTCATGATTGGATATATTTTCATTCATAATGCCAATCTGTCAAATTAACTTCCAATGTTATGTTAAGATCTTCAACAAATATGAAATTCCTGAACTTTAAACTATTATAGCACCTGTTGTTTTGATTTCTGTTATTGCCTTTAGATTTTCTAATTCTCAATAAAAATTTTTCTAGTACTATCCCTGAATTTTAATATTAATGCAATCTCATCATCTGTAATTTCATTTGCATATTGAAGACATTCCAGTCAAAAATTAGTAATGTATAAAACATGTACACTTTAAATATTTCTTCAAAACATTATGATAATTATAGTAAGTTAAAGTTTACTATGAATTTTAACTTAGGACTTTATTATTTTATGTGAAATATGTCCATTTTACTACATTTGTTTGCTAAATCCTTATTTTAATATTTTCATTGCTTAACACTCTAGTTAGGATTATTTGGTTATGAAAAATTAAAAGAAAAAATCAAACTCTCTTAAGCAAAAACAGTTTTTTTCCTCACTTGAGAAGACTGGAAATACTGTAGTTTCAAGCAAAGTTTGATGCAGGAACTTAGAGAAATTACTGAACTGTGTACTTTCTTTTCTCTCCTCTGCTTCTCAATGAAGCCAGAAATCTGTGGTTGATAACTCTGGATTCTAATTCAGCTAGCTTATACTCAAATCTTTTTCTTTAGCTCCTAAAATGAAAAATCTTGAGAAACATAAATATCTATTTTCATTTAACAAATGCACTATACACAATAAAATGTGATATTATAACTGGAATATGTTGAAAGATGTCCCTAAACTTCTGGCTAGGAAAAAGGTATACTGAGAAGACAGCCCCACCCCAAGCACATGACTGGGTGTAGTAGTTAGTTACTCAATGAAGAAAGGGGTGAGTTCTGGACAATATCAACATCAATTCTACATGTGATGTTAAATATAAACTGCCAAAAGTTAGAAGCAGGACTCTAATAAACATATCAGACATTAATTAACTAACTTATTAATGAGGAGGCTATTCAGATGGCAAAGCTGGTTCAAATATAATTTGAAGAGTTGAGATACCTATAAGTGTGTTAAAATGGCACACAAAAAGAAGTTAAAAAAAAATAAAGAAATTTATAGTTAATGTACTACAGTATTATAAACCATAATCTGTATTGTTATATTTTCCAATAGACAAGAATAATTTATATTACTATTGGGCAAAAATTAGTTGACTTGCTACAAGTAAGTATAAACAAAATTAAAGGTACATACCCTTAGAGAATGAGATAATCATCATTTGGACCTGCAAGATAACACCCAACATGAAACCGAAAGAATAACTGCAATCGCTTTGGTGTATTTCTGAAGTTGGATATATTTTTCTTAACAGATGTAATGTGCAAAACACATCATTTGGAATTGGGGTATCTTGTTTCTAACCTTGGCTTATTTGGACCAGGCACTGAATCACTCTGATATCTGGTTCTCCACATCTAAAAATTTGTCCTACCAAACTTTGAATACACCGTGTTTCTTAGGAAAAACAATTCTGTTTTAAACTATAGTCTGCATAAATCTTTTTATATTCTTACACAAATAACTTTAATACTTCTCAATACTATCTTTACTCAGGCCTAAAACAGATACATTTTAGCAACTAGTATGTTACAGGTACTACACTATGCTGGAAATACAAAATAATCATAATATAGGACCTACTGTCCTATATTATTAATTAATTAATGTGAGGTCAATTATAAAGAAAAAACTGTGTAAAGTATAATGTTATAAAATTGTAAGTGCTATAAAGTAAGAAATTTGTCAAAGATTTTCAAAAGGCATTGAAGCTGAAAATGAGATATGATCAATCCTGTCTCAGTGTTTCAAGGTGAGAGATAAATGCATACATTCCATTATTAACAATATATTTTAAAGATAATATTTAAAATGGTATATTTATTCTATTGACTTCCATAAGCAATGGATCAAATTTATTTCTCGATTTTCATCACCAGATAACAAGTAGCCTTTAAATACTTGTCAACAGCTATAAGCCAGACCTATTAACTAGTGAAAACTATTTTTTTTTTTTAATTATGGCATGCTATCTCCAGTTTAATGCATTGGCTTGATTTGATGAAAATAAAAATTACTTGGAAATTACTTGTTCAGCTGTGGATATTTTTTCAATACAGTTCTTTGTGCTTCCCTATTAGATCTCATTTTATTGTTATATCCTTAAACACTTCAAGTTTTTGATCTTTTTCCACTTATGAGTATGCCAGTGGCATCCCCAAGTTCCTTTCCATTCTATTTTGAATGTTCCTATACAATTTTATGCTTCGTCTTTTTTTAGTGAGCACAGGGAATAATTTCAAGTATTTTTCTTTAGTATCTTCTTCAAATTGGCAAAATATATTGTATATTAAGAGGTATTTTATCTAAACTAGCAATTCATTTAACTAACATTCATTTTCAGTGCTTTAATAAGTTCATCTTTTTGGTTTGTTTGTTTGTTTCTTTGGTAAAATAATTTCTGCTTTGGCGTTTGGTACAAATCTCCTAACCATATCTTCATTAATTTTAATAAGCATAGTGCATATATTTTTATAAGAATCATTTTCTTTCATACGATCATTTCTCTCATATGTTGTTTGAGATTGTTACAGCTTCTTGGTTCATTATTGCATATAATTTGCCATCATTTTAATAAAATAGAGCAAAAATAATGTCAACTGGTATAATTTTTAAAGCTTTAAATATTGTGTTTTTTGGAGACAGACATTTTTCTTACAGTGATTTCTGTAGTCTTGCTTTCATATGGAATTAAGTATTCTTAGAACTAACTTTGATTTGATACAAGTTTTATGATTTTGATACTGTTATACTGATATCACTGCCTAATAGACAAAAATTATTTTTATTCTTTACAATTATTTTGTGTGTATTGACATATTCAAATTAGAAAAGCAACTTAAGGAATTTATCAAACTTCACCTTGTGCTTTTTGTACACAATGTAAATATGTGTGTTATCATCTCCCATTCATCAGTGTACACTTTTTAGATTTTTCTCTATGAAATGTTAATAATGCATTTATGAAAAAAACAATAGGGATATAATATTTGTTTTTATTGCTGAGTAAATAAAAACAATATAACTCAAAATGTCTTTGGCTGTCAACAAAGAAAGAATTTACATATAATGTCATTTATAAATAGTGTGTCTCACTAATGCCAAGTAAATTGCTTTGGAAACACCAACGTTACAATGTTAAGATCTGGTTCTATGTTTTACAGTCATTACTGTACAACTTTTATATTTTGAATTCATAGCTTAATAAATTTTGGTAATTGTCATCCATTGGGTGAAGCTTCCAAAGGGAGATTTATAAGTAAGAGAACACTACTACCCTATGGAGAAACTGTGATAAATGAATAGTTGAATGAGGGATAAAAACCAACTTTAAGTGAACTATTTCATAGAAGGGATTGTGCTTATATAAATTCTTCTAATCCACTGAAGGCTCCTTGAGGTCCCTCTCTCTCTTTTTTCAAAATTTGTACTTACAGTTTATAAACTTAGGACATTCATACAAGGTACTCTTCCTAAACTTAAAAATCTGTTAAGTGACAGAATAAGAATTTGGATATGGACACTTCAAAATTTATAATCCATTTCCCCTTGTTCTTTCTGTTGTTCTGCTTTAGAATGCCTAATTTGGCCAACCATCTCTAACCATCTTTCTTGTCTCCATATATCACCCTTAAGTTGTTCTTTTACTTTCATGATTGATAGTGTAATAATAATGAGAGTGCTTTCTTTCTCAAAGACATTTGCATTTAGAAGTAAAGCTTTATACTAACGTCATCGACTGGTAAATGAAGAAGGGCTTAATTTCATTTGGAGCTTTATTATGCCTCTGTTTGTTATAACCACATTTCTTATTGTAGGGCCAACCATTCTACTTATACCGGTATTAAAATTTTTATACCATTCTCTTGATAGAATAAACAATATAACTAAATTATTTTGGTAACAAGTTTTGTATGAGAAAAATCATACATTTAAATCTGAGCTCCATTAACTTCTAGTTATGTGAATTTTGGAAATTTGAATTCTCAGAGCATCCTTTGCTTTTGTTGTTTCATTTGTCTAATGATCTCGCAAATAATTCTTTGGAGGATTTGTAACAATGTCTTCAAAAGTGATGCTGCTTAGAACATCATGCACCCAGGAAAAATCATATTTAGAAATAAATATAACAGGCATTATTCTAGTCTAGGTAACAGATGCCAAAATATATATGTGAATTTTGACTGAGATGTACCTAACAGAAAACATATTCCCAGGGATTTAGAGTTGTAAGAGGCAATATCACCCGTCATTCCCATCTCTCTCTCTCTCTCTCTTTCATTCCTTTCATTTCCCTCCCTCCCACACTCTCTTTCATTCCTTTTTTCCATTTCCACTTAACTTTTTGTAGCCATCAAATAAAGTCTTAAGTAAAATTATAATGAATCAGAGTTGAAAAATAAAGGAAAGTATGTTCAAGGAAGTATAATTAATAACCAGGAAATGTACAAGAAAGTTCTTCAACAACTTATTCTCTTATAGGAAATGCAACTTTTAATGTTTTTAAAATTTTATACATGCATATATGTCTGAACATAAATTCTCTCTTGTTCCTTTAACTTATTTATCTTATGTGCTATAATCACAATAATCTGCTTACAATATCACTATAGAAGATTATGATGCCTGAAAACATAACTTCCTTCATTATTTTTATTTTTTAATTGTTTAGTGTATTCAAAGAGAATAATTGTGATAGGAGCATTTTTTAAGATACCTATAGTGACAGGAATTGGAATTGATTATAGTTGCTTGTAATATGAAGAAATGTTCCTTATGACAAGCCCTGATATTAGCAGAATCTAAATTATTTGGGTAAAAGAACTTTCTAATAATAATTTATCATAATCAGAACTAAACTGCGGCTTTAATTATCAATTTTCCTAATTAGAGTGGCTTCTTAGCACTCCACTTATCTTATAATATTGATAAATTTTTTAATATATTCCATTTAAAAATAATATCACTGTTTCTAATCTTGTGAATTAAAATATGTTTCAAGAATATTAAAGTCATTTTCACTGTGGACTGGTATCTGATGCTTACAGTTTCTTTGAGAATTTGTTTTACATATGCCACCAACTGTTGTAGTAAATCATATAATATAAAAATTCATCTTATCATTAGTTAAGTGTTTTTTCAAGCACAATGTATTCATTATAGGTATTCTGGTACAGAATTTGGGGGATAATTATTTATCAGTCTGTCCACTTATTGAATAGATAGAATTTTGAAGGGGTTTGTATTTATTTGGTCAATATAATTTAATAATGAAATATTGGGAGCATTTTTTGTCAGTTCATTTTTTTTAATAATATCAAAGGTGAAACTTTAAAATGCAGTTATTTATCTCTATACAGATAATTATTGTTTTTCTATTTTAGGGTTTTAAGTTAATTTTTATGTATATCTTTAAAAATAAGTAAAATTTCAATAATTGACTTTCTTAAAATCAGTGTTACAATCACAACTTGATTACTCATTTAATGTTGATGTATTCTTAGATGAAATTTAGTTTCTTAACTTATTTAGAGAGAATTATTAGTACTTTATAACAAGTCAAAACAAAGGCATAGGTAGAATAATTTTTTTCTTTAAAAAACCTGTACCATATATCTGTATGTACATCTATATCAACATCTATATCTCTAAATCACTTATTATGAAAAAAGATATCCTAAAACACTCAGCTGAGAAATGGTAGATATGGAAAAACATAGATTTATTATGAGGATGGCAGCAAAAGGTATAAAATGACTTGTAAAAATATGTGCAAATTCATTGGTAAGAAATAAGTAAATTATGGTAAACTGATAGCTCTTTTTATATATCAGACTAGAAACAATAATCAAAAATTATATATTATTTCTAGAGGTATAAATAAACCAATATTTTCATATATGGAAGATACAATTGGTTTTAAACTAATCACACAAAATCTATTAAAATTATAATCAAAATTAAAAATATAGACAGTCTGTGAACTCATCAATCACAAGTCTTAGAAACTATCAATTAAAAATAAAGTCACTAAGGATTTTGGTTAAGATGGCAGAGAAGGTAAACACTGTGCTCACCTCCTCCCATGACCATATCAAAATTACAACTAAATTTCAGAGCAACCATTATTGAGAATTGCTTGTAGTCTTGCTGAATATAAGTCCTGTAACTAAGGACATAAAGAAGACACGTCGAGACTGCTAGGAGAGGTGGAAACATAGAAAGAACTGGTTCCACATCCATATGTGAAGGTTAAAAATCGGGAGAGATATTTCAGCTGCAGCAGTACAGCTGCAAGAGTAAGGTGTTGCAGCTCCACACCAGTCTCCCCAGCCTAGTATTTCAATTCTGGGAAGAATAGTCCCCATAACTTCTGTCTGTGAAAACCAGAGAAGATTGTAGCTGAGTGAGATGAAGGGCAGCTGGAATCCCAGATGTTCCTCTTAAAAGGTCCACCCATGGACTTTCTCACTGATGGACTCTCTCACTCTGAGCTCCAGAACTGGGACAGCAGCTTGAAAGGCACCAGAGAAGCATAGGGAGGAACTGAAATGACTGGCTTCAAGGCAAGAGTTGGAGAGCAGTTTTCTCCCAGGCAGAAGTGCTGGCAGAGGCTATTGTTCCTTTTCCATATCCAGCATTCAGATGCAGGCAGCCATCACATCTGAGTCTCTATCAACCTGGCTAACACTGGTTGTCTCTCCCTGATAAATATCATAGACCCTGCTCCACACAACCTGCAGGCCCACCTAAACCACGTCCAGTGGCTTTTTCATACAAATGACCTCTCTTGGCTCATGCTGCAAACTTTCCTAAAATTTCTCAAAGGTTCACAAATCCCAAATAAGTAGCATCTGCCCTCTGTGTGTCCCATACCTCTTGCTAAGCAGCCCAAAGCCCAGAATTAGCAGCAGCCAGCTTAAGTTGACAACTTAGCCCTCCCAGGCACTTCCAAGCCCAGAAAAAGTGACAACTACCTTCAGATCCTTGTAGCTCATATTAGGTGGCTTGTGCAGGACATAGGCAGCAGCTGACTTTGACCTGTATTAGAGCCCCTCCTAAGAGGCTCCAGAATGAACATATCTTGTGTCAAGCCTCAGACCACACCAGGATTCAACCCAAATACCTCCAAAAGTGACACACCCAAGGGACAGACTCCTCCGGATCCACAACCCTGCTAAAGAAAATCTTTCTTCATGGGGTCAGCATCTGCACAACAGCTCCTCTACTATAGTCATGGCCAGTTCACACAGCCAACTAGGTTGAGAGCCAACTTCTCCCATTGGTGTGCAAACAGCAACCAAGTTTCAACTACAACAAGAGGGCACACACAACCCATACAGGGGACTACTAGGAACACCCAGATCAGGTGACAAGGGAGATGGCTTCACCTGGCCCCACGGGACATCTGCCACATAAAGCCCCTCTACTAAGACTAGAAGATACATAAAAACAAACACGGGAAGCAGCCAAGATGAGAAAACAAACCAACAAAAAACATTTCCTAAATGAAAGAACAGAACAAAGCTCCAGAAAAAAAAAAATTAAAATGGTGACAAGCAATCTACCAGATATAGAGTTCAAACACTGGTTATAAGACTGCTCAATGATCTCATTGAGAACTCTAACAAAAAGGAAACATAAACATGGAGATAGAAAACATAAAAAAAAGTCAGAAATGAAGAATATAATAACTAAAATCAAGATTACATTAGAGGAAATCAACAGTAGATTACTTGAAGCAGAGAATCAAATGAGTAATTTGGAAAATAAAGTCATAGAAAACACCCAATCAAAACAGCAAAAAGATAAAAAAATTAAAAAAAAAATATAAGGATAGTTTAAGAGGCCTCTGGGGCAACATCAAGCCTATCAACACTGGCATCATAGGGGTACCAGAAGAAAGTAAGAGAGAGCAAGGAACTGAAAACCTATTTGAGGAAATAATGACCAAAGACTTAATCTGGAGAAGGAAATAGACATACAAGCCCAGGAAGTACAGAGAGTCCCAAACAATATGAACCCAAAGAGACCCAAACCAAGAAACAACATTATAAAAATTCCAAAGTTTAAAAGCAAGGAGAAAAATCTTAAAAGCAGCAAAAAAAAAAACAAAAAACAAACAAAAAAAAACAATTAGTTACCTACAAGGGAGCTTTCATAACTGTCAGCTGATGTTGCAACAGAATCTTTGCAAGCAAAGGGAACTGATATAAAATATTCAAAGTAATGAAAAGTAAGAACCTACAACCAAGATTACTCTACCCAGTAAAGCTATCATTTAGACTTGAAGAAGAGCTAAAGAGCTTTCTAGACAAGAAAACACTAAAGAAGTTCATTAACTGCAACCAGTATTACAAGAAATGTTAAAAGAACTTCTTTAAGAAAATGAAGAAAAACAAAAACAAAAACAAAACCCAAAAGTATAAAGAATAAAATGGCAACAACTCTCAACAATTACTTTAAATGTAAATGGATTAATTACTCCAAATGAAATACATAGGGTGGAGAATGGATAAGGAAATATTCAGACCCTTATATATTCTGCCTACAAGAGACTCACTTCAGACTGAAGGACACAAAAACTGAAAGTAAAGGGATGCAAAAAAATGTTTTATAAAAATGGAAACAAACAAATAAAAAAGCTGGGGTAGCAATACTTATACCAGACAAAATAGACTTTGAAACAATGGTTATAACAAGAGACAAAGAAGGGCCCTGTAATCCCACTTCTGGGTATTTATTTGAAGAAACCCAAAACACTACTTCATAGAAACATGTGCATCCATATGTTCATTGCAGCATTATTTATAATAGCCAAAATATGGAGACAACTTGGGCCTTCATCAAAGGATGGATGAATAAAGAAGAGGTGGTACATATATACAATGAAATATTACTTAGCCATAAAAAAGAATGAAATCTTGCCATTTACTACAACATAGATGGACCTATAGGGTATAGTGCTGAGCGAAGTAAGTCAGACAGGGAAAGAAAAGTGCCATATGATTTCACTTATACGTGAAGTCTAAAGAACAAAATAAATGAACAACAACAACAAAAAACTGAAACAAACTAATAGATGCAGAGAGAATTCTGATAATTGATAGATGAGAAGAGAGTTTGAGGGATTGGTGAAAAAGGGGAAAGGTTTAAGAAGTTCAAATCGGTAGTTACAAAATCATCATTGGGATGTAAAGCACAGCATATGGAATATAGAGAGTAAAACTGTAAAACCTATGTGAGGTGTCAGGTGGGTACTAGCTTTATCAGGGTGATCACTTTGTAAGTTATATAAATGTCTAATCACTGTGTTGTACACCTGGAACTAATGTAATGTACGTCAACTGTAATTGAAAAAAAAATTAAATGTATGTCTAAAAGATAAATAAATAAATTCACCAAAGAGTACAAACATATATACAATTATATTCATTAAATATTGAGAAGAAAATCTTTAAGTAGAACACATGCCCATCAAAGGGCTAGTTGTACTTCGTTGCCTCTATATCACAACATATTATGAAGTCATTAAATAAATTAGAGTACTATCAAATAACTTTGAAGAATTTCTCTATGATGTTATTAAATGAGAAATAATGTGGTTTAAAAAAGGAATCATCTTATTTTGTTACCAAAAAAAAAAAGAAAGAAAAAAAAAAACAGCTTATAAATCCTGCCTTTAAATAGAACCATGAGTCCAGGAAAAAAAGTTGATGCTAGCCTGTTAACAAGGGTTGAGTGTTTGGGAAACTGACTCAGATGAGTGTAATTAGAAAAAGAGGGAGAGAATAACCCAAGCAATAGGGGGTGAGGGAAGGAAAAGATTAAAAGATATGAAAGGAGGTATTAAAAATAAAAAAAAGGACATTTGATTATTATGTACATTAGAGTATTCTATCCTTTGGATACTTTTTTTTTTCATAGATCACATTCTGAGAAATATGTTAAAATCAGCTACATTGTAAAATGTGTGTGTGGTGGGGGGAGAGACAGAGAAAGAAGGAGAAGGAGAGTAAATAGTGATGGGAAGTGTGAGAGAGAATGTGTATAAGATTATAAAAAATGAATGAAATAAAAACATTAAATAGTTAAACAGAAAGGGCCCTACATTTCCTTATCCATAATTTCTAATATTGCAAAATTAACTCTCCAATTAACCATCTCCTAGAAGGCTAAGACATTAAAAGAAGAGTTGTTAGTGTTTATGTGTATGTGGGTGGTATAAACTGGGATTCATTTTACATTGGCTCAACGATATTATTCAGGAGCATAATATTTGTCAGGAGAAATGAAAGCTTTTCCCTATTCAGGACGAGTTGACCAGTACTAATTTATCTCAATTTCATTGTGGATTTAAAATAACGACTTACTCACTTTTAGATATAACAATGTGCCCTAAGCTTCTATTTTTCAGAATTAGAAAAATATAAACATTTTTTCTAGAGTTTAAAGCCTAATATAGAGGCCAATACTTGTTTTTACTTTTGATTATTCCAAAGGTTAGAGAACAACAACTTTAAAGATATATCCTCTATGTAATGATACGAAAATCAGTGACTTACTTATATTCTACTAATAATCAAAAGTAGATACACACTTTTCTTCTATAGAAAAAAGTAGATCAGATTGTCTTCTCCTAACACTCAAAAAGAGTAAAAAGTTATATTCTTTTATCAGATGAACTGAAAACAGAGAGAGGAAACGGTACCATGTGTTTCTTTTAAACAGCCTCATTTTGACGAAGCATAAAAATGTGACAGAGGCAGTAGTTGGTAAAACGGTGGTAGCTTCAAAAATTCAGTCTTTATAGCAACCCGTTTCATCTCTCCAGATGTTGACATAGACTGTTAAGGCTATTGAAAACAAAAGCTTTCACAAATCCAAATGAAAGAAGCTATAAGCAAAATTTTTTTTTTTCTAGATAAAAGTACAGAATTTATTCTTACGGAAATATAAAGAATGAATATTTCTAAGGTTTAAATTATTGGTTAACTATATGTACATATTTACATTCTTATTTCTTTAAATGAGGCTAGAATTTCCTAACTTTTAAGAATATACATAGTAATTTTTATGAATATTAAATAGTTTTACAAAGGATTCTTTACACTACAGCCTTAGAATAAAGCTCTAAGTCCATAACATGAGATTATACTAATTATGCCTTTTTAATTTTAGTAAGTCATTATTTTAATGTGTTCTAAGTTTAATGTGTTCACATTAAAATTATTTTTGCCCTGTGTAATTATGAATTTATAGTGTGATTTCCATTGTTCACAGTACTAAAAACAGCATGATAATATACATGATGTATAAAATGGCATTTAAAATTATTCAAAAATCTCAAAGCAAAATCTAATCAATATCTCGTTAATAGAACCACCCTACATTGAAGAGACTTCTTTAGGAATTGAACACTTGTATAAATCTTTCTTCGTCTTTTGATGGTAGTTTATCTTTAAAATATCTATTAAGACATTTCATAAATGTGTCAATATGGTATGTTAAGGTATTTAGATTGTTTTAGTTGCAAATAAATGTTCCCCTGCTATAAAAAAAACAAAACAAAACAAAACGATACAGTCAAAATTATTATGTAATTGGTATTGCAGAGGCTACATGTTTATTGATTTGTAGTGCTTTAAATCATTTTCTCTCCCTGGAGATAACCTTCATAAAAGGCCAGTTGTTTATTCGAACAGCTAGGTAGCATATTTACAAGTTGACGATATGTAACCTTGTAGTAGGATACCAAATGGAGCATATCAAAAGCAAATGAAACAATTTGACTGGCTGATAATCATTTCAAGCTACTCTAGTTTCAAGGCAATTATAGTAGTTAGAACATACCCAAGTATTCAAACACTAACTACATTTCTGTTAGTGTAAATCTATAAACATTACATGATTAAAGTAATCTCCAATACTATGAAACAATTCCTAATACCTCATGTGACATATACAGCTTACTGGCATAGAAAAACTATGAAATTGTGAGAAATTGTTCTCTAAATTTGACCAGATTAATTTTTGTGATTTGTCTCAGGAATCTAGTTCAACTGCCTAAACATATTAATTTTATCATAAAATCAAAGAGAATGGGAGAAAATCAATAGAAATAAATAATCTCATTGCTAAGACCTTTTTTCCTTACTGTGGAATCACAGTGCATAACATTGCATGAGCATAATCATTAGGTTTGCATGTATGTATTGAAAAAAATCTAGAGCAATGACATTACTATTATAAAAATAAACATTTTATTGGTAATGTCACAACATCTATTGTGGTTCATGGTTCAGTGACAATGTATTTAATTTTCTTTTCCAAGGACAGCAGGCTAAAACTTATGTTGTCAAGCAATAAAATCATTATGCAAATACTTCTATAACACTGTAATATATTAGTTATAGAATACATAGCTTTGAATTCTTAATGTTTTCCAGGACATTGAGGAGACACCGAAAATAAACATCACAAGGCTTTCTATAATATGACATATATACAGGAATAATGAAAAGAAAAAAATAGGATGAAGAGGAACTGGAGCTAATTTAGCTAGGAAGGGCAAGATAGGCAAGACATTTTTTACGAGGGGTATATTTGAGATGAGACCTGAAAGATGGGAAGGAAGTAACCACATAGAAACCTAGAGAAAAGCTTTCATAAAGAAAGAAAAGCAAATATAAAGGCTATGATACGGTAATAAACTTGGCGTATCCAAGGAACATTAAAGTGGACATTGTGATGTATCACTCAGGTTCTACCATCCCAGGACAAAAACATTCTGCAAGCTACTAGGGATTCCTGGGAATTTTGCTTGGTAAAGCTGATTATTTGTATCTATCTATCATCTATCTATCATGGAGTTAGATCAAAGCTTTAAAATAAAAGCAGAGCTAAGGAGGAAGACAAAACCCAGAGTCTTAGAGTACATTGAGGAGTCTTCTAGAAGAAGAGGAAAACTAAAAAGGAAATTGAGAAGGAACAATCGGAGTTAGGAGCATTGATGTGCTGGTAAATATTTAACAACTGAATTGCAGAGGGGAAGGGGAGCTGATTTGCAGTGTTTGACAATTCTTTTTGTGTCAACACTACTGTTATAGCTTATTTAAAACTAAAAATGATGTCACTGAAGATCATGATGGAAAGAGATATGTAGTTGGACAGCATTGTAGAGCACTTCCCCCAAATATATGCAATAAACTTAAATAATCTCAAAAGCATAATAACAGGAAAACGTAGTAGACGATTGAGGAACAGTAAGCTTTAAGTACTCATTATTTTTGTATTTAATATCATTTGTTTATTTTAAATTTAATAATTTAATTTTTATAGTGGCTGTGTTTAATAAATGGCTCACAAAATACATGAAAATTTAAAAGTCACCTCTGATGAGCCAGTTCAAGACAGCAACCACGCTAATAGGTAGGAAGCCAGTGAATTACAGATGTGGGTTTAATTCTCTAGGAAACAGACACTGAGATGAAGTTAGGAGTTCAAAAAGTTTTAAGGGAAAGTAATATTTTGAAAGAAAAAGTGGAGGAAGCTGGATTGCACAAGGAGAGCTGTCAGACTGTGATATGAAACTTAAAAAATCATACCCAGCCCATTGGTAGCTCTGGAGAAAAGAGCTCTGCCTGTTAGAGGAAACCCATATTGGTAAGAAATGGCTGGACTCTGTACCTTTGCTTTTCTCAGTTATTGTCCAGGCACCATTCAAGAACATAGCCGAAGAAGCTAACATCTGGAGGCCATCAGCCACTTTCGCTCTTTATAGCTAGACAACAATTCCTTTCTCTAAAGGACATCAAGTGGCACATCTCCGTGGCTGCCGCATTTATCATGAAGGAAGAAATATAATAAATGTTGCTCTGTAATAGAATGAGATTTTTAAAAACCCAGAGAATTAACTATTGAGAATCATGAGATGTAAATCATTGGCAGCTTTCATAAGTGGTTTTCGACTTGACTAGAGAAAAAAATATTGAAGTGAGGAATGGAGACTTCAAGGATAGATGTTTCTTTTAAGTGTTAAAAGACAGCGTATTCAAACTGAGATTCACACACTGAAATTGAGAAATGGAGTGGTAGTAGAAATTGGAAGCACTGAAATGTCCCAAAAACATTTGAAAAAATTTATAAGCAAATTAATAGAAAAAAATAAAATGTCTTTCAGAAGAAAGATAGTTTGGCTGTAAGCAAACTATAGAAACAGATAAAGTAGTAAATAGTTTTTCATTTTCATTATATCCAACTTTTGAAGATAATCAGGAAGGAAGTGCTAGTGGTTTGTGTCAAAAAATGACAATAGACCTAGACTGGAAATAATGAAGAGACAACATTTTTTCCTAGGGTTCTATCACTTTTGGCTGTGAGAAATTCTTTCACTGAACTTGAGGATGAAACGGCCTTTGTATTAGACAATTGTTTCTACTTTAGTGGCCCTTCAGTGGTGAAAGGCATTTTCGGTGAAATAAGAAGTGCTTTCAATGAATAGTTTTTACACATTTTCCGTTACAAAATTAATGAGTAGCTGAGCAAATAGTAAAACCTCATTTCCTTAGCTTATGTGTGCATAGTTCACAGTGTTGACCTATGTAAAATTCTTGGTGAATGATTATTGGTAAAATTAGATTAAAAACTATGAAAATAAGAGGGATCTCTAAGCATCTCTAAAAATCTAGAACTTATTCCTTTAAAACGGATTTTTATTTGTTTCTCAAACATACCAAGTTTGCTTCCGCATTTGCTATTGCCTCTGCCTAGAATGCCCACGTAAGACCTTTGCATGACTGCTTCCTGCTCATTCGGGCATTTCATATTTCATCTCCTCAATAAGTCCTATATAGATCACTAAATTGAACTCTTACTCCCCAGTCAAGTTCTACGACATTTTTTCCACAGCAGTACCAGTTTCTGAAATGATCTAGTGCATTAGTTTTATTTTTAATTATTCTAATGAAAACAATGACTTCCTCTTGTTCAATGCTCTATGAACTAGAACAGGACCTAAATAAAAAGGTATAGAATGAACTGCAATTCATTTAATATTTTCTTTATAAAGTCATTAACATTTACTGATGTTTAAAATCAGTTTTATAAATAGTACATTTTTCTCATCTCCCAGAAAAGGATGTAATTTCAGCTTCTCTACTGACTTATCCTCTGACACATACCATGTTGTCTTTATTCTCTTACCTGCCACTTACTCTTCAAAATACTTTAACCAGGCTTAAACCATTAACAAACACAACTACTTCTAAAAAAAATAGTCAACAATACCAAACTGAATTGAATATTTTTGAGCTTTTCTTACCTTTACTACCCTACCTTAAGTTAATGCTGTAAATCCTGCTTCTCTTGCCATTCTTCTCCATTGGCTTGTAGGATACCTCTTGATTATGTTTCCCCTCTTAAATCTCTATTTTCTTTTCATGTACATATATTTTTAATTCATAAAAATAATATGAAATGATACATTTGCTTTCTTATAGATGTATAGTTTAAAGGAAACTATTTTTACAAAAGTAGAAATATATTGGTTATATGTTTCCTTTTTCCCCTTTATTTTTATTTTTCTCCTTTATTTTAATATTTTTTTTCTATTTTTCAATTACAGTTGGCATACAATACTATATTAGTGTCAGGTGTGCAATATAGTGATTAAATATTTATATAACTTATAAAGTAATCACCCCAATAAATCTAGTACCCATTAGACACCATACATAGTTTTTATATCATTGTCCATATTTCTTATGTTATACTTTAGATCTCCATGACTACTTTGTAACTACTAAATTGAACTTTTTATTCTCTTCTCCTTTTTTACCCATCCCCGCTATCCTCTCCCTTCTGGTAACCATCAAAATGTGCTCTGTATCTATGAGTTTGTTTCTGTTTTATTTGTTAATTCATTTTGTTCTTTAGATTTCACATACAAGTGAAATCATATGGCATTCGTCTTTCTATGTCTAATGCAGACCACTGATCACAAAGACCTCTGGGTCTTTCCATGTAGTTACAGATGGCAAGATTTCATTCTTTTTTATGACTAACATTCCATTATATATATATATATACCACTTCTTTATCCATTCATCCATACACAGAAATGGGATTACTGAGCTTTCTGTGTCTCTTGTTATAGCCATTGTTTTAAAGTCTCTTTTATATGGTATAAGTGTTACTACCACAGCTTTTTGTTTGTTTCCATTTTGATAAATTATCTTTTTCGATCCCTTTACTTTCACTCTGTGTGTGCCTTTCAACACAAAGTGAGTCTCTTGTAGGCAGCATACATAAAAGTCTTGTTTCCTATCTATTCTCTACACTATGTCTTTCATTTGGAGCATTTACTCTATTTACATTTAAAATAATTGTTGATAGATATGCAGTGACCAGAAGTTTTACAACTCTAAGTATTAAAGTTTTCCCTCTGCCCACTTTTAGATGCCAATATTTGTCTTGTACATGTTAATTTTTCCCTAGAATGCTTTGTTTTTATCCTGCCTCTTGCATTATATTCTCCTAAATGATTTCAATGGTCATTAAACTGGCCCCCCTGAAACCACATTTGCCTCTATCTTCTGCAAAGTTGTCAGAAGAATTCTCCTAAAATAATAGTCATACTCTAACTTGAAAGTTTAAAATGGTTTTCTTAATCAGATAATAAACTTCTTGAGAACAGGAAATGTGTGTTATTTTTCTGCATCCTCAGCATGTAGTTCACAGAGGGCATTTAATAAATATTTAAGGAATGAAGAAAGGAAGGGAGGGAAGGTCAATTGTTAGACAATGCCAAATCACTATGATAATGACTTGACTTTTCCTCTTGAGATAAGAAATTAGTAAGAGAGTTTTAAATAAAAGGGAAACAGCCATGTATTTCCTACTAGTGGTAAAAAATATCACAAAAATTAAAAAGAATAGCTGAGAAAAATATAGTTTAGCATTTTGACAAAATTAATTAATATATACACATTTTTATTTAAATGTATGCACACACGCGTGCACGCACGCACGCGCACACACACACACACATATATACATTACACATCTACTAGAAGCAGGAGACAGCCACAACATCAAAAAGTTCTTTTTTTCTTCTCCATATTGTAGTCAGAGAAAACAGTCTCTGTGCAAATGAAAGAAATAGTCTCTGTGCAAATGAAAGAAAACAGTCTCTGTGCAAATGAAAGAGTTAGGCAGTAGTAGCAGAGTTCTGAAGGAAAAAACAGGAATCAAGGGGGGGTTTCTTGTTTTAAATAGGTGAGAATTAAGAATATTTTCATGGTGGAAATGTTCCATTAAAAATAGAGCAAGTGAAAAGAGCAGGTAATCTCATATATATCTATGGTATTCAATCACCATATTCTTAAGAACAAGTTTCTAATGCATCTAAAAACATAATATTAGACAGTGATCCTTTGGAAGACACCACAAAAGTGTACTTTTATTTAATTATCAATATGGATAATCTTTTTAAATTACTATGCTTAATAATTTAAGCATAAGCATAAGTTAAGCATAAGCATAAGTTTATTTTGTTTCCTGAACAGATCATGAGATACAATTGTTAATTTAATGTATTTATTTGAAAGCAAATATAGCTTATTTACTCACAATGAATACCAGTCTGAGAAAATCATTTTCTCATATAGCAGTCTCCTAATAAAAAATGCAACACAGCTTTCCTTTATACTGTTATTTGTCAAAGGTAATTTTGTTTTGACCCCTTTTAATTTTAAAGGCCTAATTTTCTATGGATTTTAAATTTTTTCAGAGTTTTTATATAGTTTTATTAGATTGTTTTATTTGGTGTTTTAAATGAGGATATCAGTAAAAATGGCTTCTCCGTTATACCAGACATTCATATGTGAATAAACAGATGGGAAATTTTCTACTTATTGTTGAACCTGAAACAAATAAGATATTAATACAGTTCCATGGACTTCCTCATGATAAATTTTTATTTACAAATTTATGGAAGGCATAGATAAAGCTGGATTCAGAAACTATGAAACACAGGGCATAATGTTTTATTCTTTAACACAATGCAATTTTTAGGGCCAAGGAAAACAAACTCAGCTTGGACAGAAGAATTCAGATGTTAATTTCATAGCATGACATAAATTCATTTGTTGTTATTGAAATACAAAGAGTAGAGCCAGTTTATAATTCCTTATAAGAGCTACAGTTGGATTGTTGATATAATATCAGTTGTATGAACTCTATACTCTTCATTCCCAGCTGAACACATCTACATACACAAACATGAACACACACACACACAATGAATTATGGTACTAATGTTACTGTTTGCATGTCTCATGGTTTATGAATTTGAACTGTTAATGTTGCTAAGTGTTCCTGTGTGTATTTAGCCTGCTTAAGTATATAAAACTGGTTTTTACACTATTTCTATTGAGCTCAAAGTTGTGTATTATAATCGTTTCTTCCTTGATAGCAATGACAATATTGTAGTGGGATGAATGTGATAAATATTTCTATTTCATATCTCTACAGTTATATTTTATAATAAGAAATAATAAATAAGATCTTTGATACTTTATTTGACATTTCCATATGACTTTAGCTTGTAAACACATTATCCAAAAGTTAATAAAAGTTGAACTAAACATGTAATTCAAATGATAACAAATATATTCTAGTTTATTTATATTTTTAGAGAAAAATTACCAACTGTACTTTAATGATTATTTGCCTTTAGAATTGTAAAAGTTTTTGAGAAATATAATGTATAATGAGTATGGTTCAAAATTTTTTATGAAACAAGGAGGAAACTAAATCTAAAATTCTTAGTTTAATAATAAATTAAACTTTTAGATTAAATGAAGCTGTTTATGCTAATTCTCATTACTCAAATTGGCACATAGTTCTTTTCAAATGATGTGCTGTGAAGGAAAGAGGTATAATTTAGAAAAAAGATTTTGAATTTTATAATAATTTTCTGAAATGTAGATTATACAAAAGTTTTATTCATATAAAGAAAACTACAGAAATTATAGATCCACAAAAATCTTGCTAGCTCATGGTAATAGAAATAAAGTACAGTAAGAAGCCATTCAAAGCAAATTCTACAATTATGTGAATCTATGGTTGATTTATACAACACAAGCAATGGATTCAATGGACCTGAATTTAAATTCCATTCATTCCACTCATCAGTGGCTCTCTGTGTCATGGACAGTAACCTGGGTCACTTCATGTTACTTCTACTTAAGTTTGCTTATCTCAAAATGAGCCACATGAGATTCAAAGGGCAGTGCATGTAAATAAGTTATCATCATTGTAGCATATAAAGAATGTTCTACAAAAATTGGCTTTTTTGTTGTTGTTGTTTTTAAGGCACCAAAAAGCAGACATTAGATGCACTGGAGATGGTATATTTGTAACATAATATCTTTTAAAATTTAGTTCAGTATTTTAGTTTTTTTAAAAATTTGAACCTGTTATACATTTGAATGCTTATTAAGTGTGGTTTCAGCTCTCCAAAATTATTTTATTAAATTCTCATTTCATTTTTTTCCATAAATTAGTTTTTAACTGCTTCTTTAAATAAGAGACTTTTTAAATTGTAAGTATTTATATTTGCTACATACCCCATCAAGCTGTGGTGGTTGTTAGGCAGTCAACATAGGTATTTAAAGAAAGTAGAGCTAACCTTTGACTAGCTAGATGAGACTATTTATAAACCTGGTAGTCTTCATATACCACTCTGGTATATAACTAGTATGAATGCAAAATCTCTTTTTGTTCTCTCTAAAAAAAAAAATGTAGCTTTTGAATAATAAAGACTAAAAAAATAAAAATATTATGGACCATTCAAGTATACCTTCTCAAATTTTACGAAAAGCTCTAAGAATCTATCAGTATTATCTTTCAAAAATAATGTATTTCAAGGTTAATACCATTTTAGTCTAATATAAGAAACATTTATTTTTAAGAAACCAGAAGTGTTTATTTTTTTTCCTGCAAAGTACATGTCATTTAATAGTATGGTCGTAGATTATTAGAAATGATCAGAAATGATTCACACATTAACACTGAGAAGTAAAGTCACTTCTCCAAGGTCAGAAAGTGGCCTTGAAATTTGAAAATAATTCTAATTCCAAAAATTTAATTCTCCTTTGCTTCACTGTGGAACCTATGAAAGCCAATGGACCCTTGTTTTATATTACTCAGGGCAATATTGAAAATTTACATATTCTAATATGTGATTTTCAGGTTCAATTTTATTCATTAGTATAGTAGTGAAATAGTGTTGTCACTGGTGGGGTGATGTGAAATCTGGCGTCACCCCAACAGTGTAGAGGAGAAGGAGGAGGACAATGGAGGGTGGCGTTGTGTGTTGTTGTCCCTCAGTTCTTCCCCACCAATCCATTAAAGAATTACAGCTCAGAGAGACTGAGAAAAAGTAAGATTTATTCAAAGCACATTTTAGAAGGAAATAAACTGTGCTAAAGAAGGCTGCGGCCCTGTGGAATTCAGGAGGTGAAGAGATAAGACAGTACACCCCAAAAGGAAGGGCAGGTTTCCAGCCAAGAACACTGTAACAAAGCAGAAATGGGAAGGTCTGTTTATATTTGGGCCGTGATGGGAGGTCCTAGGTGATCCATCTGTGAGATCACTTTGACTGACAGTTGGCTGCTATACAAATTTTTGCCTGCTGAGCATGTGCTTACTCAAAATTCAGTCTGTTATAATTAGATTCATGAATTTCTAGGCATAGTCATGATATTATAATGATGATATAATGAGGCTGAAGTTATGGGCAGTACTTTCTGTGCATGTGTTTGTAGCTGGTTTAGCCAGCAGCTTTTATGGCCTTTGTGCTTTAGGATTTGGGGTAATTTATAACCCTAAAAGAGGTATTTCTGGCTGATCCTTAAGGAAGGTCTTCAAGGGAAGTTTCTATGGTTACAGAGATGGGCCTTCGTGCCTGTCGCTCAATCCTGACTAACTACCTAACAGTGTTATCAAATCTATATCGTTTAATTTTGAAAATAGGACCTGGATATTTTATAGCTACAATTCACAAATTTATTATTTACAACTTCATGTTTTTCTAGGCTTATTATTCTTTGCAAACCCCTTCTAAAATAAAGTGATAATACGTTCTTCATTATAGTTGTAAAGAAAACATGACAACTAGAGGTTAAGTAATTTGCTAAAGACTAAATAAGAAATCACATAGTCAGAATTAAAATTCTTGTTTCTCACTGGGCTATTTTCCTACAAGTTAGACACACTGTGGAAGGGAGAAAGGGAGTTTGAGAGAGAAAGAGTGAAGGAGGAAGGGAGGAAGATTAAAAGGAAACATTTTAAAATTAGGATAGAGTCAAAATAAAGTTAATTTTCTTCAACATCACTAAAAGCTAAATATTTTTCTAATATACTCTTTAAGGAAAAAAGAAGAAAAATATCACATTTCAAACACACAGAGAAAATGCCAGAAATGTATCATGATATAGAGTCATGTGAAAGAGAGAAAGAAAGATTAAAATTATGAGAAAGTCATACAAGATTTTGAGACAATGAGGTATAATTGAAGTCCAGTGCTCCAAGAAACAAGAAGAGACTCTAATTTTAAAGGCTTCTATAGGAAATGCTGACTCAATTTAGAACCCAGGCATTCTGATAGCAATAAAACAAATAAGCAAAACAGCTTTACTGTTTTCTGAGTTCTTACCTATGTGATAAAGAAAAACTGTCTTCCATAGCTTGGAAAAATGGAAGCAGTTCATGGCAATTTATTTAAATATTTGAAAACCTTTCCAACCAACCTGGTTTTTCCCATCTTTCCATACATTTAGATTTTGACAATGTCTCTTCCAATTGTTTAACATTTGTTATTGGGAGTTAAATGTCTGGTAGGGAGAAGCTAGAATTTCTTCTGTTTAGTTTATCACCAGACAAGTTTCTGGAAATATTATTCTGACTTTCCACAAGGTATTTGTAATATAATTGGGTGATGATATAAAATGGTTGAAAGTAACAACATAGATCAGAGTAGTGCACTGAGAGGACAGGACCCCAAAATCTAACCAACTCACCCTAGTCCAGGTATCCTTTATTTGCCAGGTCCTTCAAAGTAAAATGCATAATTTTAAAATGTGCAACTTAAAAGGCATCAAATGGGACATAACCAAAATTTCAAACATCCAAATTCAAGAAAAAAAGTTATAGAAAATATAATTATTTTATTTGAAAACTAGCAGAGGTGATGTATTTTTCAATAAATTAAAGAAATTGACTTTTGGATCTCGCCTTAGAAAATGATCAAAAGTAAGGCCTGAAAGTAAAAAAAAAAAAAATTAAAATGGAGAAAAATAAAGCAAAGAAAGGACTTTAAGGTAAAAATTGGGTTTTTATTATCTTGCTTATTACTAATTGGCTTTGTGGCCTCAGAAGAAAATTTTAGCCTCTCTGAATATTATTTCTGACTCCATTAGATAATTATATCTATCATAATATTATTACAGAAATTTATGACATAATGTGACATAAAGTGCTGTGCAAATTTTATAATACTTATAAGTGGCCTATAATAAATTCAATATGTTGTGGATATTTTATTATAAAATTGGGCTTAAAATCCACTACCTAGAATATTTTAGATGACTGATTTTCAGGCTATAAATGTGAGATTTTTAGAATTTAGATGTTTAAGGATTTTCTTTTTCACTTTATGATAAGTTTTAAATACTTCAAGAAAAATTAATAGTTAGCCAGAATATTTTTAGTTTCATAAAAGATACTGAAAAGTTTTCCCTAACAGTTAAAAAAAATTAGAATATCTGGCTTAATTAAATATTTGGTAATAGACTAGATGTCTAGTCTTAGATTTACTTTTTATTACTCAATATAACTTTTATACGTTTATCTGAGAGGAATTTTAAATATAAATATATTGGTCTCTTAAGGTAAACTTGGATACTCAGGAAAGAAATGTCATAATCATGGCAAACATGAAAGGTAATTGGAACAGTTTTAGATTTTTTTTCCATTTGGTTGACATAGAATTAGCAATATAATGTGTTTGCACCTGGAACTTTGCATTCATTGCAAAACGTTGGCAGTTATTGAAGTAGCGAGCTGTAGGACATGTGGCTTCAGTTCATGGAAATGCTCAGACCACACATAGACCGTGATAGTCTATGAACATGAATGCTCTGTTTGAGAGGATGTGACTGAATTGTGCCTCTGCATGGTTAGTGTAGACAGAAACAGAAAGTACAAGCTCTTGTCATGTAAATATATTCAGTCTGAACTCTGCCCAAATATCTTTCATTTCACATGGATTTTATATAGAAGCCCATGAGTGAAACAGCTGTTGTTTTGTAGGAGCCGATATACAACTCTAAGCATGGAATAATAAACAAACAAACAAAAAAACAGAATTCAACCTAGTTCAAAGAGAATATCTCTTTCATCGGTAGGAAAATTTATTATTCAAATGTTTGTGTTTATCAAATTAAAATACACGAGTAAAGTAACAATTCTCTATAAAATAGGCCAGAAAATCACACTGCCAGATTTATCCTCTTTACACTGCAATATTTATCTTCTTTATTTTAATGCCATTTGTATTGTTTATTAAAAACCTGCATTTAAACCCAGACAATAGTAAATTGAAAATAAAACCATAAGCTACTAAGTTACTGAGGTAGTGAACATCTTCTCTTATATTTCTTGGTTTTCAAAGATAAACATTTGGATTTTGGAATTCAAAGATAAACATATTCCTCATCTTTTAAAAATGGAATCAATAGGATTCTGATGATAACTAGACATTTTGGCATGGATAAAAAGAATGAGTTAGGAGACTTAAAAGAGTTCAGTGACCTTAATGACCTTGGAGTACCATGTACCAGGGTAACATATATTACTGTATAGATTTTCATATTTTATAGTAAGGAGGATGTAGTGAAGACATAAATCCTGACATAACTGTGGAATTCTAATATGATAATATCACAGCTGTTTCTTCTTTATATCTTAAGTTTTAGTAATTGGTGAAAAATGTTAATCCCTTTGATATTTATAAGCTGAATACAAAAATCACTAAAACTTTTTTTTGAAGATACAAATTTTTTCCCCTAAAATTTTGTATAACGATCTTATATTGAAAAGTTTTTGCAAAATAGTACCGTTCATCACAAAACTAACGAAATTAATGAATAATACCATAAAATGTTTAACTTTCCTTTAGTCCTAAAGTATTTCTAAAGCAACTACCTAAATCTTGTTTTGAATCATCAGCTAATTTGTAAAAGTCAAAATAAATTCATTAGAATGTACTTAATAAATCTCTTCAGAGCTTAGTTTTATCTGTTTAGCTTTTTAAAAAGCCTGTGCGTTGTGAGGTAAGATGAAATATATTTTGAAAGAAACAAGATTTTCTGAAAAATGACCCTAAGTGAGGACTATGAGTTGCCTAGACCACAAGCTGATAGAAGGGGCACCTCATTTCTCTCAACAGCAGGTTTGGTACCCAAGCTTTGTTTCCCATAATACACCTGACTTCTTCAACTCAACAGAGGTATTTGAAATCACATATGGGCTCCAATAATCTAACTACTACAGCATCTCCAGGTGCAGATCAACTAGCTTTCCAGTTAATTCCTGTAAACAACTGCCACCTAAATCAATATTGCCTAGTATCAAGCTGCCATTGTATTTCACAAATGGTAAAGTAGCATTCCCTTGTTTGCCATATTAAAAGGGAGCTCATAGTGGGAAAGGATCTCTTCTATTAGAATGAAACCCACACCATGTTCAATGGTAGGCCTGGTCCTGGCACCCCTCTCCATGAGTTGATCGATGGAGAGATTGGGAGTTCTTTATGCAAAATCTTCATACTGCTAACCTGGTCTTGTGATTTTTCCCAACAATGCTATTCTTTAAATCATGCCAAAACCCTGAGTGACAGATGGCAGCTCCAAAAGGATGTACCTATCTATGATAATATGTATTTTTTCTTAATTCTACAAATATTACCATTTGTGATAAAAGCTCCTATTTTCAAGGAAAATGTGATTTTTAAAATGTGAAGAGGTTTAGTGATATATAATCAAAATCTTTGATGACATTAAAACCACAGGAAGAAAATATTTTTATCTGAAATTTTACTTTATAAACAGATATTTTCCTAAATATTTCAAACATACAAATAACTTGAGAGGATAGCAGCCATTTTTGCCTTGTAAAAAGATAGTCAATACTAGACACACCTCCCAACTATCTTTTAAATTAAATAAATCTTGTAGCACAACTAAGAGTTCATGAAAGTGATGTTGATGTGAAACAGTGACCAAAGGTGGCTGTGGAGAGGATATGCTTTGCCTAATGGAGTCAAACAATGTTGTGTTCTATCTGACCTGTGTTTATGTAGAGATATATATATATTTTTAAATCTACATTATTTTACTTTAAGACCCTCTGGGCCAATAAAGTAAACCACAACAACATCACATCTCTATATGGAATTTAACAGATGATTAAGTCGTGCTGAAATATTTTGTGACTGTCAATATGCAAAAATTAATATAGCATGACTTTTTAAAGAATTTCTATTCTGAATTAAAGATGTTTAATACCTTTAAAGAATGGTTAATAAATAAAAGATATTACATTAATTTTGGTTGCTCATTCAAAACCAAAGTTTTAACAAGCAGCCTTTTGATATTGTTAAAATCAAACAAAATGGAAACCAAACTTCAGAATCTCCCAAGCAGACAAAATAATTTAAACCATGTAAACAAAACTAAATAAATAGTTTATTTCATGAATATAAGTGAAATTTAACTTAGGTCATTTCTTGTAAATGCCTCTGATAATCATAAAAGAAACAAGTCATCTTTCTAAAATGGTATGATGTAATCACTTTTAACCAATACTCTGCCATCTAGAAACTCCTATTGTAATAAACAATCATTTTAAAAGTTAACAGCTTCCTCATTTTCATTTCATAAACCATCCTGTAAAGTTGTACTCATGAGCTTCATATCCATTTTGAATCCAAAAGCTCCCAGTTCACAAGTGGTTCTTACATGTAGAAGAAATTTTTACTAAATACTATTTTATTGATCTAATGTTTTAAATTTTGCTCTTTCTGGATTTTTGACAGAATGCTTACTGACAAATAATAAGTGCTAAAGCAATATATTTATTTATTACACTGAAAAATAATCAAATTTTACTGGTTTCATTTTCTACAGTTTCAGCTGACAGTGTTCAACCTTGGTCTAAAAATACTAAATAAGAAATTCCAGTAATAAACAATTCATAAGTTTTAAATGGTGTGTTGCCACTCTAAGTAGCATGATAGAATTTCTGGCCATCCAGGTTCATTCCCTCTGGGACATGAATCATTCCTTTTTCTGAGTTTCCACGCTGTATATGCTATCCACCCTTTAGTCACTTAGAAGCCATCTCAGCGATCAAATTGGCTGTCATGATATTCCAGTGCTTGTGTTCAAGTAACCCTTATTTTACTTAACAATGGCCCCAAAACCATTCACGTAACTTTTATTATGGTATATTGTTATAATCATTCAATTTTATTATGTTATTGTTGTTAATCTCTTACTGTGCCTAATTTATAAATTAAATGTTAACATAGGTATGTACATATAGGTATCTGTGTATAGGGAAAAACATAGTATATATATATATGTGTGTGTGTGTGTGTGTGTGTGTGTGTGTGTGTGTGTATTATATATATATGTATATATATTTGGGGGGGGGATTTTCCGCAGTTTCAGGCACCAACTGGGGGTATTGGGACATATTTCCTGCAGATAAGCAGAGACTACTGTATGTGCATTCTTATGGCATATATAAAATAATAGATTATTGATAAAAATGTGTGAGCCTTTTTCAGCGCATTAATATGTTAAATGTATCAATTCATAGCAGGTGTTAAAAGGCAACAAGAATTTCAAGAAGCATATTTTGAAATTGTGCTTAAACAAGTGCCAGTTTCAAACAATAAAACCTTGATCCCCGTAGAAAGATTCTACTTTATATGTAAACTTGGATCCCAGGCATCTTTATAAAACTCTTGGTAAAATTTTGGTGTATAAGAGCAAAAACTTAGTTGTATCTATAGCAGTTATAGCAAGTGTTTTGTTCAACTTAATAGAAAATGCAGAGTTGAATGTATAGAAAAATGGTAAAGTTTCAGCTTAACTTCACTTTGATTTGATGAAAGAAGTCAAGTTTTCAATTCCAGTTCTGTGTGTATTTGGATTTGACTTTTTAGTTCACTAAGCCAACTGGTGAATCAATACAAATTATCAGTAATTTGTCAGCATTTGATAAATGACTTAATGCTAGTGAGCTGCCACTGATCTTTATGTCTTCCTCTGCCTGGGTCAGCACATTTTCTTAATGCTCTAAGAACCTTTAAAAGACAGTACAATAAAAATCATATACTTAAGACTTTAACCTAAGTATATCCAGTAAAATGTGCTTAAGCCTAAAATAGTACATTATGTAACCTAATACATTTTGTTTTACTATATAATAATCTAGGGTTAACAATAATGTTGAAATACTGGAAACATGTAACCACAATGAAAAAGGTGGGAGCTATAACATTAATTATTCATGTACTTCTTTCCATAATAATTAAATGTTTACCCAATAATATATATTTTTTCCTTTCTGTATCTTATTTTTTAACATTTTGTTTATATCTGGCTGAATCATTTAGCTTAGTCACCCAATCCAGATGATAATGAGATAATGAACAAAAGAGTCACTGTTTTATCATTATATAGATTAACTGGCTTTTAAAACAGAAAATCTTCATTTTAACATAACAACCTCTACCCACTAACCCTGTTGTCAATGTTTAGAGGAGAGGCTGGGGGAAATGTTGCGAATGACTGATTCCTCCTGGCCAGTCTAAAAATACAGTGCCTGAAGCCCAGCTTACGTGATAATGCTTTGTTGAAGGGATGCAATCCCAGGGAAAATAAATTGAAAAATTATAAAGAAAAGCAAGGAAGAGCAGATATAACATGGTAAGTTAACCAGCTGGCTACAGCTTCCCAATAAACCCATCTATTTTCTCAGTCAAGTTCCATGTCTCCAGAGACATATTCTGGAATCATCGAGTTTCAGGATGGCCCTAGATACCCTCCTCACTTGTTCAGAGCCACCCCAAGAGACATTACTTCCCTAGCTCTTCTGTGTTCTGTTGCAGATATCCATTGAAGAAGCCAGAGCCTGTGTGCAGCAGGTCAGAGAGAAAGCAAAGCAGTCTCTTTTGTCAGCTGGAACTGCATGTGAGGGCTTCTGGTTCTGTGGTGGCTGCTATAGCATAGAAAACAGTTGTGGTTTTTTGACTACAGAAATGACATGAGGAATGGAAGGGTTGTTCTGGCCTAGAAGTAAGGCAATGGCTAAGGCCTGTCAGAGTGACAGGTGAGCATATCTGGAATAAAGAATAAACTGAGTCTGGCATAATGATCGAATTTAATCTATAACCAACTTAAACAAAGAGCTCAAGGCATATTGCTTTCTAAATTGAAGGACATGATTTAGTATAACTAATTTAAAAAGAAAAATAAAAGTGTAGGAATGGAGTTGTTGAATATTTGGGAGAGGAAGAAAGATAAAATTAAAACCAACACCGGATATCTTGCATTTGTGC
>NW_006436664.1:401128-410460 GCF_000325575.1 Pteropus alecto | reverse complement strand
TGCAAATGCGATTGGGGTGAGGAATATAGCCACAGAAAACCTTTTAAATAATATCAGGTCCATAGCTCATAAAACTTCAAGTTTACTTCCATAGGCATTATTTTATTTCTTACTGACTCAAAGATTGGCTACTTTCACTGTGGGGACGACTTCCTCCTCTTCTTGTCCTAGTTTGTTCCTCTCTATACTGTTTCAAAAATATCAAATTAAATAAAATTAAATAGGCACAGCTTCATAGTTTGTCCTGTTCCTGGAATCTCCCAAATTAGCATGCCTCTTTGTTGGTTTGTTGGTTTACTTAACTTATTATTGAATATAATACATACACAGAAAAAAAACACAAAACATAAATGTACAGCTCAATGAATTATTACAAAGCTAACTAAAACCTAAGACAGAAAATGAAATGCCAGTCTCCTGATATGGGCCCTCTCAATCATTAACACTCCTTGCATCTTATAATTTTAAGTAACCTAATATAATAAAGGCATTGTAATATAACAAAATATATTTTTATATATTTGTATTTTTATATTGTTATATATATGTATTAACCATAATCCTAGCTTCTATCACTGTGAATTAGTTTTGCCAGGATTGTCTCTATTTTCCAAAGTGATGAGACCATTTTACATTTCTATAAGTGATGAAAGAGAATGATAGGGTTTTGTCCAATTATCGCAGCATTGTCTGTTGAAAAATATTATTCTTTCCTCATTAAATTATCCTGGCTCTTTTTTTCAAAATCGGTCGAATAGATGTGTATGTGTATCTATTTATGACCCCTGTATACTATTTTTATTTTTCTATATATCTACCTTTACTGCAGTAAGACACTGTCTTGATTACTGTAGCTTTATAATAAGTCTTGAAATAAGGTTATAAAAATCTTCCAATTTTTTTCTCCTTTTGGTTGTTCTAGAGGCTTTATATTTTCATATAAATTATAGAACCAGCTTATCATTTCTTAGCTGAAAAGCCTGATGAGGTTTTGATCAGAATTACAATCAATTTTGGGAGAACTGACAAAATCACACTATTGAGTCTTCCAGTCTATCTTCATCATATAATACTCTGTTTATTTAGGTCTTCTTTAATTTCAGCAATTTTTTGGATGTTTCAGTGTCCAATTTTTGCTCATCTTTTTCAAGTTTATACTAAGTATTTGGTTTTATGATGTGACTATACATTTATTTCAGTTTCCTCTCATTTGTTGTAATAATCCAGAAATACAATTTATTTTTATGAAACTCATTATCTGTTAGCTTTCTGTAGATTACTTAGTTTTTTTATTTTGTCTTTTTTGATAAATACAACTTTAGTTTTGTGGGTTTTTTGGTGTATGTGCCTTTTATTTCTTTTTAATGCCATACTACATTAAAATGATATAGAGAATTGGTAAGAACTTCCTTTTCTTCTTACAGATCTTAGAAAATATTCAGTCAAGGTTTTTGCTATGTATGGTTGTTGCTTCATTTTTACCAAAATGTATCAACAGAATGATACAATTTCTGAATGGGAGACTCTTAAGCAAACCTTGGTAATCTGGATGAGTGGTAGATGTTCTTTTCACCTTATTTTAATTGTTTATATTAGATGGGAATCTTTAGAATCACTTAGACACTTTTGATTGATTAATTTAAACCATTAAAGGATTCGTGACAGCAAGGAATTTCAACTTTAATCAAGGATATGTTAGATGCAGGTATATTCTTACTCAAAAATTTTTATCTAATAATTTAATATGGCCTATCAGAAAACCTGATTGATCCTAGAGGTTAATTGTACACTATACAGGGCTGAACTATACTTTCAATAGTATCATTAGTAGTAATAAGTTTTTCAACAAGCTAAAGGAGATAGTTATTCTGTGATTAATTTGACTAATACCTTCTTTTGAATGCTGATAAAAAAAAAAAAAGCCAATGACATTTTGCATTCATGTGGGTCAGATTCCAAATTATCCTGTTTGTTGTTACAGCCCAGAAAAAAAGAGAATTAGATTATATTTATTATTAATTATATTGATAAAATAATGATGTTATCTCAACCTGAAGATGAATCTAAGAACAAGTTATAAATGCTTGAAAAATACTTGATAACCAAATAAAGCCAATTAACCTAAATAAAGTACAGGGCCCAGAACAAAGAGTAATTTATCCTTAGACATAAATTAGGCTGGAGTAACTGGAAAAATTTGACTTCATTTTATAGTCTCTGTCTGTGAAATTCCCCATCTGTTCATGCATGTTGGCCACCTTGTCTATCAGAGACTTTAACGTTAATCACAGTTATTTTAAATTCCCTATCTGATAGTGCAAACATTTGGGTCCACTATGAGTATGGTTCTATTATTGTTGACTTAGACATAAATTAGGCTGGAGTAACTGGAAAAATTTGACTTCATTTTATAGTCTCTGTCTGTGAAATTCCCCATCTGTTCATGCATGTTGGCCACCTTGTCTATCAGAGACTTTAAAGTTAATCACAGTTATTTTAAATTCCCTATCTGATAGTGCAAACATTTGGGTCCACTATGAGTCTGGTTCTATTATTGTTGACTGTATGTGTGTGTGTGTGTGTGTGTGTGTGTGTGTGTGTGTGTGAGAGAGAGAGAGAGAGAGAGAGAGAGAATTTTGTATTGCATGCAGACATCGGGTTTAGAACAGAAAGAATGAGATAAATGGTATATTTTTTTGCCAAGAAATGGTCACATCTTTTCTTATACTAGGGTACTAGTATGGGGGTTTGAGTTATTAATCAAGTTGTGGGTGTTAAGTCAAGTTTTGGTGTCACAGTTGTTACAGTTTAGTACATGAATGGCTTTACATTTCTCTTGCAGCTGGGGTGACGGAGGGCTTTTCTCAGTGTCCTGACTCCCTCCTCAGCTTTCAGCCTATCCTGTGCACCTGTGCTTGTGCTTCAGAGGCAGTTTCTCTCTATCTTCTTGCCCCTTCCCTATTAGTGGTCTGCTATATCTTGTTCCTTGTGTTTACCGGCTTGGCGATGGTAGACAGGATGTGTTCTGGGTTTGTTTGTTTGTTTGTTTGTTTTGTCCAGCCTTAGTGTTAGGTAGGCTCTGTGTTCCTAATTGTTAAAATTGCAGTTTTCTCAGCGATCATGTCTCTTCTCCCCATGGAAGCTGAACCCTGCCTTTTATTATTACTGACTTATACAGAGATTTCCCTCAAAGATCCGAGACTTATACCTGGATTGCTGTAGGATTCTAGACGCACTCTACCTACAGGGACGGTGGATTATTATTATTTTTTTTACCTTTTTCCCAACTGCAAAGAATCACCATCCACTCACTGGGAATATGGATGTTATTAATTTTCCTCTAGGGGCTTTTCTGTAAGGGAAAGTATCTAAGGAGAACTTTGTGCCTTTTCTGCATTAATAGCTTTCTGCCATCTCCCATCTTGCCCTCAACATTCTTTTGAGCACCTGGTAAGGATCTGTAGAATAGATTCTGTGTGTAGGTGTAAACTGCCCTGTCACTGTCTCCCTTTCTGTCCTCTCACATTGGTTCACACTCAACTTCAGAATATGACATTTCTCTCTAAGTTTATATATAAATTTAATGTCAACTGTTTTTTCTAGCTAGATGTTTATTTTAATTTTATATAAACAAATAAGTGGGTAGAAAAGACATGAAAACATTGAAAATGGAGAGAAATAAGAGAGAGGGAGGTAACTCTATCATATATTAAGATATAGAATAAAGTTTCTTTGATCATAAAATATATGATGAAGTCTTACTACCAGGGGAACTGAATAGAAAGTCCAGCATTACCTCAAAGTACGTATTGAATTTTACATTTGGAAAATGCAGCCTCTTAAATTACTGGTGAAAAGATGGAAGTCAATAAAAAATATTGTGACAACCAAGAAGATAATATAATTTGTATGTATTACACAATGCATTGTGAAGATGTCCACATAGATCATATATAGAAATGTAAAAATATGAAACCATATAAGTACTAGAAAAAAGGCATGTCTGATTTGCATTATAGCTCTAAGACTGTGGTCACAAACTAACAGTAAGGAGATAAATTCAATTTAGAATACACAGTGTTTTTTTGGGGGGGCGGTATTGTTTATTTATGTTTTTTGTCTTTGCCTGTAGAACATATCCTCTCTTTTGGATGCATGTATATTTCTCCCCATTGTCTTTTAACTAACCTGCTTCATCTACCTTTCTGCAGGTTTCCTTAAGTTACTTTAGCTACTTGATTCACAAATATGACAGAGAAATCTAAAATTCCCTCTGGTCAGGGACAACCTAGAATTAGAGAGAAACAGTTGGAGCATTGAACCATTATTTCTCAGTAACTGTGATATTTAGTAACATAACTCAGGGAAGAAAGAGATAAATGCTCAGTTATCATATCAGCTAATTCATTCTGAAGAAATAATATCAATAATATTAGTAGTTAAAATAAAAACCTCTTATAAAAAAGATTTTATAAAATCAGTTATTACTTAATAAGAGTATATGTTTCATTTGATATATTTTTTGGGTAAATAGACATACACTGGAATAAAGTACCTGACAATACCCAGACCCACCGCCAAATCATCTATTTTATATAAAGCTTACTTTTTTTTGCTTATACACATATCTCACATCAGGAGAGCCAATAGAAAGTGAAGAAAGGGCAAAGAAAATAACATCAACTGCTGTTAAGGCATGTGGAATTTGACAGGCACAAAAAGGAAATAAAGGAGCAGGAGTTAAAGCAGAGGAATAGGAGAAGAGAAAAGTATAATTTCATAGAATTTGTATCAGCACAAAGAAAATAGCTAACCACTTCCACGATCTTTCCTCTCTCTGCTCTTTCTAGGCCTGACATGTGGGTCACAGGTGAGTTAGACAGCAGATATTTAAACTACATAGAAAATTATAATTTGAATTTAGACTTGTCTTTTGTTTTTTAAAAGCTGACGACAGTAGAGTTTGCTTTGCAGAAAGCATCTGTAAAGCTATGAGATCTGTCTGAATTATCAGTGGGAAGATTGAAAGAAAAATTCATTAGAATGTGATTAAAAACAATGGAGGCAAGGCCATGTACAGAGGAATACAGACATGGCGTTGTTACTAGGGCAAGTTTGGAAGTAAAACAATGCGATTCACTGAAGGAAGTTTAGTATTTTTACAAGATTATTATGTAATGGAGCCATTCATCATTATTCTACATAGAATTTCAAAGTTAAAGTGTTGTCTTACTTATAATGGTACAACATAGTCATTATGTGTAGCTTTGTGTAGAAATCAAAGTTATAAATAATTATTTAATTTTTAATGCAAACAGAATTTTTATAGGTGTTAAAATACTAAATGTCATTAAAAGTTTCTGTTTGCTAAATTAATAACTTAGGAAAATGACAAGAAAGAGTTTTATTACATAATGATGATTTTTTTCCATAGAACTTGCTATTACTATGCTTTAAATTTTTGGAAGAGACATTTTTTGAGTGATTCTATCCTTTTTATCAGAAAAATAGCTGCCCTTTAGT
The DNA here is from genome assembly GCF_000325575.1 of Pteropus alecto. Classification (NCBI taxonomy): domain Eukaryota; kingdom Metazoa; phylum Chordata; class Mammalia; order Chiroptera; family Pteropodidae; genus Pteropus; species Pteropus alecto. The sequence goes on along the minus strand of NW_006436664.1, from coordinate 404,937 downwards.
GATACAGCCAGATGGTTATCAATATGTCACATAGATTCTGGAAAGCATAAGGCTACATTATTTAGATAATTAGAGCAGTATTGTTGCAGTGCTGTCACTCTTAGAGGATTTCATCACCAGAAAATTGCTTAGTCTCCTTTAAATATTTACACCTTCATCTTACTCTAATCTTAACAGAGCTGATGTTTTAACTAAATTTTGGAGAAACAGAGATTAGATGCTTATCAAAATACTTATGAGAAGCAAACTACTGATCTAAACAAACAAACAAACAAGCAAACAAATAAATAAATAAATAAAATTAATATGTCCCTTTACAAAGAAAAATATATATATTATTTATGAATAGATAATAAAGTGACATCAGCATACTTATTTTTTTTTTCCTTTTAGGCTGATAGATTTAGTAGTATCTAATTACACACTTTTCAAAGAGTTGGCACTTAGAAATATTTACTGTAAGTGTAAAAAACTATTTAAATTTTTACGTTATACAATGTTTAGAAATAGAAAAGTTTCTATCTATACTATGTATTAGCCATGGGTAGATGGGAAAAATGAATAGTTTGGAAACTTTATTTTGGGATATATTTAAGTAAGATATGGAGAAAAGTAAAATTTATGAGTTATGGTACACATAGACATACATTCTAATCTATGATTAGAATAAATCTATGAATGTTATTGCACTCCCCAAGACTCTCAACTTGAGGCTAAAGAATGTATTTAAAATTCACTAAAGTTTTACCTTCTCTCCTGCTTCATTGAAACTCAGAAAGTATAGAGAATTGTTCCTTTGTCTATTTCTGTCTCAGGCTAATCTGCTGAATGAAATACTAAAATCTTTAGAAAAGATTAATTTCAGATAGGTGAAGTACACACAGCCCAGTGTCCTGAGAAACTGTAATTGAGTTGTGCTCATACTTTAAAATTCAAACTTCCCTATGTGATTGCCATATGGCTTTCATATCTGTCCAGAGATTGATATTCTAAGCCATTAAATTCACTGGAAATTTAAGTACAGTCTTCACTAGGTTTTGATCAGACTACTATTTCAATACAACATTAATGTTGTACCCTCAAAAATGAAATTACAGTAAAGTATGTTTATTTAGTGTTTACAATTGAACACATTAATTTGGGTCACAAGTAGCAGAAATACATTGTTTCCACATAGCTCTAATTTTGGATGTTTTCCTAACTGGAATGTGATCAGAGCTTAGCAATGTGAAATACCCACTGGCAGTATACATTCTCTTGCAATTCTATATCACCATAAAGTTTAATTTAATAATGGGGTCCAATTTGTTCTCTGAGTATGAATATTTTAAATATGTAAAATACAACTAGAGAAAGCTTAGTAACAGAAATTCTTTCTCTCTGAAATGTAAAGCAAACATAAATATTAATTTTTTTCTCTTATTTCATCCACCATGCTATCAATTTTCAGGAAATAATTAAAAATGAGAAATTTATTCACCTAGAATAATAAATCTTCCAAATAAAATCTAGTAATTTTATAATTTTAGTTTTTAAATGTACATCTAAACATTCTATTATTGTAATTTATAAAAATTAAATGAAATAAACAAGCTAATAAGAATAACATGATATGGAAAGAGATATATGTGAAATAGTAAACATGAAAGTTACCATCAGTAAAGTTTATAAAAAGGCTGACAATATGTTTTTACTTCTAGAGACGTCCAAGTAAAGGATAAAGTTATTAACATATTTAGAATTGTAGTTACTCTGGGAAGTGATACTTGAGGAAAAGATTATGAAAATGTAATTAGTATATATATTTTTCTGTGTATATACTTTATCTTTTCCAAGTATATATTTTTAGATTTGTTCTTGCCTTATAATACTTCATAATAACTCTCCTTTTAATAAAATAATATGCATTGAAATCATCATCATTGTTAGTCATTCACTCTAAAATTTTATTATAGACAAATATACTGTACATATAGAAAATATGAGAAAGATCATAAATAGAAAATACAGGATGAGATAAATTTGTCAAAAATTAATATAGACACCTTATTTTTATTTGGATGTATTAAGTCATTATATATCTATTTTAGTCCACCATGGAATTGTGTTTATATGAGATCAGAAGAGGACATTTGCTCATTTTTGTACTCTATGCAAAATCTAGAAAGCACTTTACATGCCACAGGACATTAAGTTATGTCAGAAATGGACTGATTCAGAGAGTGGCTCAGAATTTGTACCGATGGAGTCATTTTTTTTGTTTGTTTTTTTTGTTTTTGTTTTTTAAGAACTGGTTTAACGCAAAACATTTTCCTAAAGAATATTTTCTTTAGGCTACAATATTAAATGAATGAAAAATGAAAATATTCTTTCTGGTCACAAAAATGCAGATTTTCATGGTTTAGAAAATAGTTTTAAAAGCCAAATTATAAATCATTAATTATCATGTTTATAGGCAATGCAAATCAGCATACCATACTTGGTACCCATTTTGAAGACATCCAGTCTTTCATCTTTGCTGTATATTGTCTTCCCTGTTATTTTACTAGATGAATTATTTTTGTTCTTATCTAAAGTACAAAACTCCTGATTTGCATTGGATATGATTTTCTGTCCACTATGTAAGTCCTATTCTTTTGAAGGACACTCTCTTTTCTTTAACAGTTCACTCTCATAGGATAAAAATATGCTGTAATAATCACATGTAAATACAATAGTAATAAAGAGAGAAAAACATCTCATTAGATCCCATCCTCTCCTTTACAGTAAGATCATTAGTGAAGTTTTCTGCACTAGGTATATACCACATCATCTCCCATTCCCTATTGTATCTAATCCAAACACACTTACATCCTACAAATTCCAATAACCAATTGCCAAATCTAAGAGCGATATTAAATCTCTTGTTTTTGATCATGTAACAACAGTTGAAGCAATTGATCATTCCTTCTACTTCGAAAAACTCATTTGTTTGACTTCAAATACAATTATGGTTACCTTCTTCAGAGCTCACTGGAGGCCCTGGCCCATTTTACTTAACTGACTCTGTCTCCTCCTCTTTCATACCTCTACATCTTGGAGTGTCTCAGTCTTCAACCTTCAGTCCGTTTTCTCCTGAGTTGGTCCTTCCTTCAGAGAGCTCATTCAGGCACTTGGCTTTAACTGTTGTCTGCATTGTAATATCTTCAGATTCATAGCTCTTCTTCTGAACTTTTCTGAGCTTCAGACTTGCATAGTGAATGATCTGCTCAGTCCCCCAATTTGATGTTGAATTGACATTTTAAACCTAAAATATCTAAAGCAAATCACTTAATTTCTCCTGTCCCATAAATACATTTACATCATCTTGCCCTAGTCATCCCATCTCAATAAATGATATGACTCACCATCTCTCCTTTTGTTCAGTCAATAAAATCTACTAATTATCTGATACTCCTCTATTTTACTTCAAATTATTTATCTAATCTATTGGAGATTTCTGTTGGTTCTGCCTCTGTGGTAGGCCCTAATCTGTGATGACCCCTATGATTGTTCATGCTCTGTGTAATGCACTTCTCTTGAATATGGATGAGACCTATGATTTGCTTCTAGCCAGTAAAATATGGCAAAGGTGAAGAATTTTGCAAACATTAAAGTCTTAAATCAATTGACTTTGATAAGAAAAAAAATATTTTAGTGGCCCTCACTTAATCAGGTGAGAGCCCTTAGAAGAAGTGCTGAGTCTTCTTTGAGGTCAGAGAGATACTGAGAGATGATGAGATCCAATAAGGCAATTACTAAGGTTTATGTCCAAATATGTGTAATTATTT
>NW_006436664.1:385239-401017 GCF_000325575.1 Pteropus alecto | reverse complement strand
ATGCCCCTGAAGACTGAAATTCAACCATTCATGTTTTTTATTAGTAAGGCTTTGCTTGTTTTAAGATGACATAACTTTGTGAAAAAAAGCTTATAGACTTTTTATTATTTAATTTTTAAAATAAATTAGATTTATACAGTACTTAAATGACATTAAGGAAACCAGAGAGAGAGAGCTTGGTGTCACTATAATACTTATTGCAAAAGGAGATGCAGAATCAAAGTGCTATACTATGGAGAAAAGGGAAATGAATATGAAAATACCAAGTTTATATTTCTGGATAAGGGTGGATTCATTTGCTGTACTTACCTGAAAATATGCCAGTATGTACAATTGTCAGAGACAAAATGGCAGAATTCAGAGCTGAATATATTATAGGACCATCTCCATATAGTGTTTCTTACATCCCATGTTCTTAAACCTCAGGTCAGTAAACATAAAGTTCAATATCTTATCCTGTGACCTCATGAGGGCAGGCTGCTTCCATAAAAGTTTAGGGACTTAGGGTTCACACCATGCCTCCATATTAAGGATGATGAGATTTGCTATTCATTTTAAAAGACATTATTGTTTTTATTATGCAGCTATTTTTGACTCCTAAATGAATGAAACCACATCATAAATATGTATGTGTGTTTATTTTCAAGGAGAGCCCAGAGGAAGGAGAGAAAATCGTTCAAGTGCACAGCTCCTCTCAGAGGCACTTCAGATGGAAATACACATGCGCTGTCATAAGGAGGTCAGGCTCTCTGAGAGTTAATATAGAAATAAATTTTCTTCTATGGAATATAGATATCACATGAAAATGACATATAGCTTCATGGGAAGGATAGTTTCTTAGGGAGATTTAGCTAGCAATTCGATCGCTCATTAATTATTGAATTTTTTTTTCCAGTAAAGTTGTTTGGGCTCTGATCAGCAGCAATTTTTATTTATAATTGAAACCTTTCTGGTACAGGTACCATAGGAATTAAATGATAATGAAAGGGTGCTTCCTGTTTATGAGGTAATAACTATATCAAGTCTAGAATTAATTTGGATATTAAAGACTTCTGAGGTTATAGTAACTACTGAGTTACTAGGCAAGCCACACTATCATTCTGATTATTAAATGTAAAAAAAAGCAGACAAATTAAAAAAAAACATAAATTCAAAATAAGAATATTAAAACACAATTTATTAGGAAACTTAGAGATAGCATTATTTTATTTGTCTTGGGTAGTGTTTTTGATAGTTTGCTACCTAATAGTCATTAATAGTCTGGCAAACTGTTATTATGGTATTTTTAATATTTCAACTATTCAATAAATAATATAAATGTGTAGAATAATACTACCTTGTAATGAGCACAATAGCAGGGAAATAGTAATGAAGCCATATGATTACAAAAGAATGGATGGGTGTTGGATAATATCCACAACTTATCTTCCACTTATACTGAGGTGTAAAATATTAGAAGATGTTTGCCTGAAAGAAAAGTTCTTTATGGCTTGGAGAAAAAGTTTTCATTTCCTCTCATAATTTAATTTCAATATTTTTTTTTATTTTGATACATATTTCCCCTTTTTCCATCAATGAAAAATTCATTGCTAGAAATTTTTCCTATAGATACATATGTGAATGTGTAAAAAGTGTACAAGAGTTTTCATCACAGCATTGATTTTTATAGCAAAATTTCAAAAACCTTAATGTCCATCAAGATAGAAATGACTAAATTGTGCTCTTCTCAGATAACTGAATATTAATAAGAATGAAGCAACTTCATATTTACTGATATGGAAGAGCTCCAAGATCTGCAAGATGTGAGACAATGTATATAGTCACAATCATTAAATTTTTTTATGGACGTATGTACATTCTGGAAACATACATACCCAAGAATATGCTAAAAGTAGTTGCATCTGGGAAAAAGTACTGAGAGGCAGAGAAGACTTAGTTTCTCTAAATATCTTTTTGTAATATACCTGCATTTTTACCATGTTCATGTATTACTATTCAAATAATAAATAGGCAAAAAAGCCTCTATAATAAATAAATAATCATTTTATTTATTCATTTAAAATGTAGCATCTAAATAAAATAAAGTCTCTAGTGGATAGCCTAAAAAAACTTTTCTATAAAATATAATCAAAGATAATAATTGTGATTAGTTTGCCAAATAAATTCCAATAAATATGAACAGGAAATAAATGTTGCCATCTATTTTACATATTTAAAATGTAATAATTTGCTTTTTGCAAATGACTTATTCCATATTTAAATATTAAATATTTCATTCATTCATTTGATAGGTATGATTGAAGTAAGCAAAAAGGAATTGAATAAAAATTACTGAACAATATTATGCCTACCTTTCGAAAAAAAGGTTTAAGACAAAGGCTCTAATTTACCTATCGTTCTCGTCTGTTTATTGGCAGTTTCTTAGTATTTTCATCTTTGTTGTCTTATTATAATTTTCTAATTTCAAGAATTTTGATATTGCTTTGCTTCTGCTTTTTTTCTTACTTACATATACTTTCTCTATATCTCCTATAACCAATATTCCAATTTCTATTACCCTTCAGAATTATTCTGAAAATATATACTCTATACTTATTGCTATTGCTTTATTTCAAGCCTTGTCTATTTCAACTATCTTCAGATTGATTTCCCTGTCACTCTTCTCTCAATTTTAGTCCATTCTCCTTGCTGCCTATGTAATTCTCTCAAAACTCTGGGTACATCTCTTTCCCACTTTGGCGATAGTCTATTGAACAGACCGAGAATTCCACACAGTTCATTCACAAGCCTCTACTTTTCTGTATGATCAGCTCTTGACATTCCACCTTTGTATTCTGTCTACCTCTGCACTATAAACATCACTATATTCTGTCTGTAACGAATATTTTACTGATGCTTGAACATATCTTAATATCCATCATCTGAAAGTTGCTTGTCCTTTGCTTTCTAAGTAACTCCAATAAGCTCTTACCTCTAATACTTTTTGATTCTTCAGGAAATTGTTGCTAAACTTACATCATGAAGTTATGCATACCTTTTGAGATGACACATACCTTCGTGACGTAACTTTCTTGAAAGGGTTGGGCAGTGCAAGAAAATGTATCTGTGTGTGTGTATCTGTGTGTGTGTGTGTGTGTGTGTGTGTGTGTGTTAGAAATATATATATTTGTATGTATGTATCAAGGAGAAGAACAAAGCCTGGGACAAGTATTAGACTTAAGCATAGAAGATAATTTAGGTAATTCAAAACAAAGTTTGAGAACCCTTTACATTTTCATTTAATCCAGTGAGATTTACTCCAATATTTGACTAGTGAGAATAGCAAGTTCCATTGCTTTCCCTAAAATAACACCAAGAAACTCAGAAGTTATATTTTTATGGCCAAATCCACTTAAAAATGGAACAAACCTTCTTAGAAAATTTAGGCAAAATTCCCAGCAACTGGATTTTGATTATCTAGGCAATTGAAGCAAAAACAATTTTAATGCTTGAATTGAGCAACTGATTGTCTAAACTTCACATCAGCTATGAAGACAAACATGTCATTGGCTTCTTCCCTTATGGTACTTTTTATTTTTCCACAAGTCACTAAGTAGTTTCATGCATACATACTATTTAGAAACATTACTTAACTGGTAAGTTTAATAATGCACAAGTAATAAAGAAGGAGTCCAAATTGTTTACCTGGCCATGTTATTCAGAGAAATTATTTTGGTAGATTGTCTCATACAATAGAAAATGAATCTGAACACTAAGAAATTTAGAAATTATTTTTCTCATAACAAGGATTAAAAATTATAAAATATCAATCTGCAATATTTTTCCTTCTGTATTAAGGTATGTAAGAAGTGCTGACCACATGTCATCTGTAATATTAATAATGTATATTTACAAAAACATGTATTGTGGCATTTGAACATAATTAATTCTTAGAAATTTCTCATGAATACTTAAACATTGTAAATTAAGGCCATTATAATTACTCTTAATTTTAAAGGTAAACTACATTAACTAGTTTAGACTCAACTTTGTTAATTTTTTTAAACACTCATTTTTCTTCTGATTAATTTCCTTTATTTTCCTATTATAGTTCTTTATTTTTTTCTTAATAATTTTATGCAAGTAACTAATTTGTTTTACATTTGCCAGCCATGTGTCTTACAAGGACTCTACATTTAGCATCTAGGTAGTCGTAGCACGCACTATATTTTAGCAAACTTGCTGATGTACAAGGCAATAAACTGAATGTAACCTGGCAAGATAAAACTGCCCACAAATCCAAACAACACATCCAGATTATTTTCAATTCTACTTTATCATATTTGAGCCTAATCCTTAAATCTACTCTCCTGGCCCCTTAAATATTACTTTAAGACATTATTTTCTCATTTCTTTTTGGTCCTTTTATTTTTAACCAGATTTATTGTGAAGTATAACACACATGATGAAGCGTACATAAAACCATAAATGTATTGCTTAACATATTATCATAAAATGTTTAACTCTGTACCTATCACACTGATCCAGGTATAGAGTTTTGACAGTACCCTGTACACCCTTCCAGAATGTGTTTCTTCCTAATAACTAGCCCCTCCTCTGACATTAACTTCCCTAACTGACTTTTATTGCAATCCCTCTTACTTTTCATTTTAGGGTACTGTATTAGTCTGCTCAGGCTTCTATAACAAATTACCACAGACTGGACGGCTCCAACACAAACATTATTTTTCATAGTCTGGAGCCAGAGAAATCCAAGATCAAGGTGCTAGCAGATTCTGTCCTTGATGAGAGCCCAATTGCTGGTTTGCAGATAGCTGTCTTGTCATTCAGACCTAACATGGCAGAGAGCATTGAATGCCTGAAAGCTGTTTCCAATCTCTTCTTATAAGAGCACTAATCTCATCATGAAGGCTTCACTCCTATGATTTAATTACCTCCCAAAGACTCCCCCGTTTTTAATATCATCACATTGGGCATTAGGGTTTCAGTATATGACTTTTGGGGAGGCACAAATATTAAGTCCACAAACGCAAACATATAATTACTATCCAATTATTTGTTTTTAAATTTTTCTAGATTTTCTGTTTTTAAATTTTATATAAACAGAATTATATAGTATATATTTTTTTGTGTCTGCCTAATTTTTTAAACTTTATGCCATAAATGTCATTAATATCATTGTATGTAACTGTTTCATTCAATCATGTTTATTGTTACATACCATTCCACTGGTGATTATAACACATTATTCAACCAATCTACTGTCAGTGAATAGTTTTTCCTATTATCTTTCTTATATTTGTTTCATGGTACACATAACACTCATTTCTGTGAGATATATCCAGGAATGAAAATGTTCACAATTGAGTATGTTCACACTTTCTGTTTATAAAAACCAAATGCATCCATCAATCTCTCCTTGTACCTAATACTGATATAATGTTCATCAGCAGTAGTTCCTTTCACACTTTCTTCCAAAAAGTACATGAGTTGAGGCCTAATCTTTCCACCTGCAAAAATTGCCCAAACTATCCCTCATCCTGCTGACGAATAATAAAGCTCAAAAAGAGAATAGATTGAGTGCTTTAACCCATTGAAATCTGGTGATAAAACACATGATTAAATGATGATATAATATGTACTTTTGAATTGGTTGGTATACTTTTTTAAATTTTAAAACATGTTCTGTAATAGTACTCTTGCATCATAGCTGCATAAAATCCAAAGCAAGTTTGAAGTTTGGCAAGTATGAAGTAAAATAAGACACTGTATTTTGGTCTTTACTTCAATTCAGTCAAATGGTTAGTTGGTTACTGATAATAAAATAATAATAATTAAATCAATAAGTCATGAGTTTCCAACAATTGTTTATTATACAGACTGATGTGAGGAGTTAGATTTTGGTTGGGCGAGAAAGTCTAGAGATTTTGTTTTCTTACCCCAAATGCTCTTTTGGCAACACTTTTCTCGATTTTGAGTGACAGAATAAAAACATAACCTGGGGTCATCAATTAAAATTTACCTTGTAGCTTTCTGTTTGCAACATTCTTTTCCGACTGTGGGTTACAAAGCTATTATTTTTCTCATTGACATTTCTTCAGAAAACTTGCATAAATAAAATTTCAGTATCGGATTTGTAGATATAAAGTACAGAAGTAAACCAAAATTTTCTTAGGAAAATATTTCATTTTTGCACAACATCAAGTTTGTATGAGATTGCTACCATCTTTGCATTTTCATCTATTTTTATTTGTTGTGTTCTTTCAGGGACCTATGTAATAGTTCATTCTGCTCATGTTTTGAGCCTGTTGAAAATGTCTGGATGAAAAAGGGTTAACTCCCCAAAACAAATATCCTCATCATTTGGGCAATAAGCCACATATATAATACAGGTAACAAAGTTGAAAAAGTAACCTCTTTCTAACTGTTTTGGTTAAGCACTGATGTGGCTTTTCTACTTCATTAGATTGTAGTTTTATCCATATCAAATCCAGAAATACTCAAAGTTAAAGGACATTTAATTAATTGTATTCTTAAGTTTCTATATAAAACAATGATAAATTATACAGTGTATGGTGCCATTTAACTAAATTCATCATTATCATTAAATTTTCAATTTAATTTAGCCAGAAAATGTTTTAAATAAGTTTTCATGGGAAAGTAAGTTTCATACAGTAACTTAATAAAATTATTTTTTAAATTTATTTTTGCCAAGTATTGGATCAACAATTATCATTTGTAGGAAGACAATCATGAGCTTAAATATAGATTCAGATGTTTTCAAGTCTTACGTGAGTTTTTCCTTTTTCACTCTATACGATTGATCTGTTGAGGTGATCTTATTTATGCCTGCAAAATCTATTAATTAATTACACTCAACAAATACTTATTGAACCCAAATTATATTCCAGGAGCTATGCATGACACCGTGACGAGTTAAGTCAAAGCAGACATCATTCCTCTTCACATGAAATCTATTTTCTAACATGTCCAGTACCTACTGGTTTTCTAGACATTCTCATTTTGAGATGACAACAGATTCTCCGGCTTTAAATTGTTAAGATGAGTATCATTATGCTTTATCCTCTAAATATTTTCCTTTTTTGTTAAAGCCAAGAATGTAACCAAATTTGTGGGCTTTATTTTTGACCCTTTTCTCTCTATTATTCTATTGTTACCACAGGAACATCTATTAAATCCAAGTCTTCCTCTCTGATAATGCCTTAGTTCAGACCTTTGCCATCTTTTCCTTTGGCTATTATAGTATAATTCTAATTGTCTTCCCTTCCCCTATTCCCATTCTCTCTACACTGACAGTAAAGATCACTCCAGCTACTTTCTGAGGGCAAAAAAAAAAAAAATTAAAGAAACACACAAATAACAACTCCTGATTACTCTCCTCTATTCTTTACTTGTTTATGAATCCTTGTCATCTAACAGACAAAATTCAAATTTACTTTCATTACATAATAGAATATCTATATTCATGTTCCCTAACTAATCTTCTAACACGATAATCCATTATCCAGCACTGTTTTACCCTGAAATTGGACTATCTGTCTCAACTCTATTAAATTAACATTTGGTTTCAAGTTATGTAAATCACTTAATGGCTCTATATTTCTGCATATTTTGTTTCATGGTCCTGTCATGTCTGTTTACCTTTTATCTGTCTGTCCTATTCCTATCTAACTTGAAATGATGGCCCATCTTTCATCAGACACTAGAAGTAGAGTTCAATGATTTGCTAAACATTTATTAAGTATCTATAATTAAAAAGTACTATAACTGTGTCCCTAGTATACTGGGGATACAGAGTATTGTTTTAAAATATTACATATTCATTCACTTAATGACTATTAATTGATTACCTACTCTGAGCCAAGCACTATTCTAGGCACCAGTGATATAGTTGTAGACATTCTAGATAGGGTCTGATCTTATCAAGTTCATATTTCAGTGGAGAGACAGATAATTTAGACAGTTTGGTACAGATAAATCAATGACAGATGATAGATAGATGATAGATGATAAATAGATAGATAGATAGATAGATAGATAGAACCCTTTAATAAGATTTTAACTGTTCTAGAGGAAATTAAAAGGGGATAATGTGATAATAAATGGAGAACAGAAGGTTATATTTCAAAGAATCTCTCTGGCAGATAGTATTTGAGTTGATTACTAACCATGAGAAGATTCAGAGACAGACAGGGTCATTCATCTAGGTAAAGATGCAGGTGATACACATCACTGAGAAATTAAAGTATTATGCTTGATCAAAGCAGAAACAGAAGTAAAAAAAAAAAAAAAATGAAGAAGAAGAGGAAAAGAATGAGGCAGAGGAAGAAAAGGCCCAGGATGTAGACAAGGAGGAGACAGAGAACAAATGTCATTGTGGTTGGATTATAGTAACAGTAGCAGTAACGGGAGGCAAACAGGGCCCAGATCAAGGAGAGCCACGTATAATCTAACATGGAAAGTGGACTTGAAATGTCACCAGAACATTATCAAGTATTACACAGGGAAGCAATGAGATCTTTCATCATTATGGCATATCTCTATTTTGCAGTTTGACTTGATATTGTCCTAATTTCTCTACATGTCTATGTTTCCTCCCAAACACGATCCTCCTTGAGTACACAGACTCCTGTGCACTCAATATGTACGTTTTAATAAATAAATATTCATTTATTTATGAGAATTAATGAATAAATAAATATAAATAACTTGAAGGACAATAAAATAAAATTTCAGTGATTTTATATTGCTACTTATGGCCTGAACAAAGACCAATATCATTTACTAAAAAAGCTGTTCTCAAGTAGAGATATACTAAATTAAAAAATGTGATAACTGCTAAAATATTTTATAATTTCCAGTCAGAGGGAAATCAGATAATTTTATCTACTATATTCCTGAACTAAAATACTAGTAATAAACAGAAAACAAAACAAAATAGACATTCAGAATCGACCAATAAAAACTTCACTGACCTCACTTAACACAAGACTTTCATAAAACATTTTAGAAATGATTTCTTGCTTAAAAGTTATATTTTGTGAATGGTTTAAAAACATTTCATTATATTAAGAAACTAAAACACATAATTTCTTTATTGCCCCTAATTATTTCCTTAGTACTTAGAGTAGCAAACATAATTGTTAAGATCTCGGTTTATAAAACAAATTGCTCCTTAACATTTTGTGTTGACACCTATAAAAATAATCGAGAAGAAAATAGCTTAGAATAACCAGTCAGTAGAAAGCTTGAGAGCTGCAAATATTATCCAATGCATCCCACTTATGAGGGCAATCCTGTCTGGAATGACCTTGCAGCAGATGATTTGGAGGCACTTGAAATCTTGCTTCAACAGCAGATCTGATAGTTGTGGTTTTATTTATTTTTGCCAAAGCTTAGCAGTTGGACACAAGAGTATTTGCTGCAGTAGTGAAGAATCAATATGATTACCTCTTTGCCACAGGGCTACATCTAACTACAATATCCTGGATACCATGTATAAGCATCACTCACAAATAATGCTGCATTGCAGGTGGGAGCTGAATGAGAACAAATAACAATGACATTTCTACTTTTGAAAATTTACAGATGGCATTACGATTTTACAGAGAGTGCATTAAAAAGAAAGATTATGGTTATTTTTGTGGTATTAAATTTGAAACTGGCTGGTTTATGCTGCTTTTGAGATCAGACTGAGAATATTTGACCAAAAGAGGGAGGCTCAGCTTACATAAAAATTGGGAATCGTACCCGTTTTTAATTATTTTTCTGCCATATTACTTAAAGAAATTATTATCTCTCTTCACCTTCCCTATATGTTCAGTTTAAAATACCTTAACATTGGAATAACATTTAAGGTAAAATTGAAATATTAGCATCAACCTTTACCAGGTCGAAACTGATGACGTGTTCTTGACTATACTTTCAGTTTCAGTGATTTGGGTAAAATGCTGAAAAGAGAGTGCTATGGCAAATTAATACAATTTGATGATTTATTCATCTTTATAAGGTAAAATTTATATTTCCATGTAAATGAGAGAATTGTAAAACTAGAAGTAATCACATGTATATTATTCACATTTCTGCACTCATTTTCTGTATTCATTATTTCAAATTATATTTTCCAGTTAATATCTTATTTTGAAAATAAATAAATTTTAGAATTTATTAGTAGCTTAACAGAGCAGTAAAATTATAATTTATATCTCTACTGACATTTGTCTCAACTTCATTTCTGTATTTTTCCAGGGAAATATAATAACTATGCCTTAGAAAATTGTTGAAAATAAAATTATACATATGAAGACCATTATCTAACATATATTATTTTATCCCTTTCACTTTTCATGTACTTTTGTGGTGACTCAGCCATTGGACATACTATGATACAAATAGCAGATAATAGCCCTCTGACCTGGAGACATTAACCTTTATCATGACAGGTGACTTGCTTTCAGCGATTTGGACTGTGTTTCAGGCTGTTCTGTGTATAAAACTACTTATGTGACAGATTCAGGCCAGAATTCAGAGTCCAAATGGAAGAAGGGTAAATCAGAAGGCTTAGCATTCTAAACTAAATATATGACTCAGAGCAGGTGGCTATGCATAATTACAAAATACTGTCTTAAACTTTTAAAAATATAGATCTACCTAATATATTAAACTGTATTAAAATAATAAAATTATTCAGTGGAGAAAATGTAAAGTTCTTCTGCTATGAAATATGTGCATGTGTTTTTATGTTTATTCAATTAATATCAGTTATTCACTACAAATAGAAATGGTATTCCTTCTTATAAATGAGGTTTGGACATTGATGGATTCAGCTATTTTAGAAAGACCAAGATAATGGTTCAGGCTGATATTGCACAAAATTCAACTTTAAGACAGATAAAGTCAGCATGAGCAATCTAGATAGCATGAGGGCTTCTAAACATGATTGTCACTCCAGTTTCAGGAATGACTTAGGACTCAAAGAAAGGGGATGGGATGGAGCAATAGGTAGATTTTATGTCTGAAAGTATTGCATTCTGCCATTTCATGTTAAATGGTAACTGAGAATGATCAGCTGCACCTGCTCCAAATGAGGTGGTTTCACAGTGACAAATCTTAAAAAATATTTTCCACTGAATGAGATATTATTTTCCATTTTTATAATACAAATATTTTCATCATAAAAATAAACCACTACAAAACAAATGGGGAAGTGCTTTTGTCTCTGTGTTCAATTCTTTCCAGGCTGTAATTTATGTCCATTTTTTTGTGGCAATTTTATAAAATACTTCTCTACTGTTTTGTGTCATATGATTTCATTTTATTTATTTTTCCAATATATAGTACAGTATCATTAACTATAGTTATCATGATGCACATTAGATCTCTACACTTATTCATCCTGTATAATTGCCACTTCGTACACTTTGATCAATATCCAATACTTGATTTGCGTATTACGTTAGACTTTTTCCTCCCTCTTTACTTTGAAAGGTTCTGGACTTTATCACTCAGAATTTTAAAATATTAAAATGTTAATATGTATTACTTCATGTTTTATTTTATGTATAAAGCAAATAGTACATTGAAAATAAAATGGATATTTTTCTTCTTTAATTCTTAGCACCGCTTTTTTCTCTCCAAAGAGGTAACCGACATCATATATAGTATACAACCTTCTACTCTTTTTATGTTTATACTTTATAATTATTTACTGCATAATAATATATTGCTGTCTTTATGTGTTCTTTGAAAGTATGAGCAATTGCTATCTTTCTCTTTCTCTTATTTTTTATTCAACATTTATGTTTATAATTTACATATTGATATGTATAGGATAGACAACATACTCATCTATAAACTATTAATGGTTGTTCATTTTCCCATTTTTAAATTAATACAAATAATGAACATCAGTGCACATAACTTCTGTTAAAAATACTCAAATACTTTTTTAGAATATATATCTAAATGTTGAAATGCTGAATCACTAGATATTAAAATTTTAATTTACTGAGTATTATCAATGTGTTTCCAAATACAGGTACAAATTAAAATTCTAACATCAATGTGAGAGTTTGTGCTTCTTTACATTCTCACTAAAATTTGGCATTATCAATTTTTTTTTCAATTTGCAATCTTGATAGGCATAAAATTGTACTCATGCTTATTTTCAACTGCATGTACTTAATTACTATTAATGTTTTGTATGCTTATTAGCTAGTCAAGATTTTGCTTATACAGATTGCCTAAATTCTTATCATTTTTCCACTGATTGTTTCTTTTTCTGTATTGATGTATAGAAACATTTAATTTATTTACATATTACATATGTAATTACATATTAATTATTTTTGTGTTGAAAATATTTCCCTAGTCTTTAATCATAGTTTCCTTTCATCATGTAGGCATGTATAATGTTTACATGATACCTTATATTGTCTTTATTATTATTTTTTGCATCTTGTATAAAAAATTATTTTTTACTGAAAACTCATACACATATTTTCTACATTTCTTTGAATAATATTAAATGTTTACTTATTTGTTTTCTACATGTACTTCTTAAATCATTTGGAATTTACTTGATATATGTTGTAACAATTCAGTTTTTTTCATTTATCAATATAGATTTTCAATATTATTGATCAAATAGTTTATTATTTTTTCACTGATGTCTAAAGTAAATTTTATAATATGCTTATTGTGTTGAGATTAATTTATGAATTTATCATTTATTTATTTTTATATTTCTGGTCATTTGGGATCTAAATTAACTTCAGAATCAATTTATTTAGATCTATAAACAGTCTATTGGGAATTTAATAAAATAAAGTTCATATAGATTAAATCTAAATGAAAATAATATTGACAAAGTATGACTCACTATTTTTTCAATTGTGTGCCCTCAACAACGTTTGGTAATTTCACACATTATTATTTGTCAGTAGCTTATAGTTTTTTTGAGGCTATGATTTATTTAATGCTACTTTTTCTAATTAACAATTTCTGGTAAGTGGGACTGCTTCAGGTTTTTAAAATTATAAATTCTCATTATATGATTATGATTAAATTTGTGAATGCAGTAGTAGGACTACCTGAGTGTTTTTCATAGATAGATCATTCAAACAAATTCATTTCCAAAGGAAAAATGTAAAAGATATCAAAGACTACTCTTAAAACAAAACAAAGAAAAAATATGACCAGGTGAAGATCATTTATCAGGAGAATTCTATTAAAATTTCAAAAATCAGATATTTGTATGTCAATTGAATTTACTCTAGAATCTAGAAAAAGATAGACAACCTTCAATACCATTTATGAAGCAGTATGACTTAGATACTTATAGTTGATAAAGAATGTTTTAAAAAAGATAGTACAGACTAATCTAAACTATGACTAGTAACACAAAATTTCTAAATAAATAGTGAAAGAATTTAACTAGACATTAAAATATATATTCTGCCTTAGTGTCCCCCCATTCTGGAAAGTTCAGTGTTAGGAGATATATATCATTTAACATAATATTAGATGTAAAGGAGGAATCATATTATTTCCTGATAATATCTTACGATTTTTAAACAAAAAAATAATGAAAAAACTCATACATAGTAAAAAGATTCTGGATTTTCTTTAAAGGAGACTCGAGGCTAAATCATAGCACTACTATAAGCTATTTGGGTTATCCTGAGTCATGACTCATCCACCTTGTTTCAGTATTAATATTATAAAATACAAACTATATTAGTCACGACTCTTCTGTATCAATTAAGATAAAACCTAAACCTACCTAATATAGTTAATACAAACAGAATCATTATAAAAATATAAAGTCTACCCATAATTTCTCTTTTTTCTTTGACTGACGTGGTTCATCACATGTGCTATCAAAGGCACAGAATTTTATAGAAGGATTCATCATTTCTCTCTGTTATTCAACCCTTCAAGTATACTTTGATAATTTTTAGACTTTATAGAACAAAGATTTTAATATTTAATTGCAACTATTTCCCCTCAAGATTCCAGAAATTCGTGTAGGAATTTGAACCAGATCTGTATTTGATTGAGTCCTAATGTGATGCTCCAAATTACCTCTTCTTTAATATTAAGTGTTTTAAGTGAATAACTCCCGCAATCTTGGTCCTTCTTCAGGCCCTCCCCAAGTTGAGACTTTTTTTTTTTTTTTTTGGCTACATTTTAATAGTGCTTCAGGCAAACCCAGACAGACCAGCATCTTAACAGATTCTACAATATTCTAACCTCAAACCCTAGGCTCAAGTGAAGATTCTTAAAAGAGATTAAGAACATAAGCAGTATAAATGTGACCAGTTTGTAAAATTTTATTCTGATTAACAGTATGCATTTTAACTTTGGAAACAGTTGGTGTGTAACATCCTTACTTTCCTCATCCTTAAAATTTATAAATTTTCTAGGTGCTACAATAAAGAAAACTACTAAAGCTGTGTGGGCTTCATCTAGCCTGAATTATTGTTTTTGTGGTAATCAAGATTTTGCATATGCTTATTACCATCTTAAACACATGCTTGTGACTTTTTTTCTTATTTAATCACAAGTTGAGTCAGAGTGTAAGTATAATTTAGCAGATGCTCTTTTAAATATAGTTAACATTTGAAAACTTTAACTTCATACACTCTCCTTTCCCTTAACATTGCCCAATATGCTTTTTTGAAGATTAAGTCATTCATTTGAACATCTATTATTGAATACCTACTTTGCTTCCAGAAATACACAAATACCAAAGCAAAACCAGTGAGAAACTGCCAAGAACTTTAAAGTGCTTAACATCTAGTGTGTGTGTATATGGGCGGCGGACAGGGGAAGGTTGTGAAAGTTGATATATAAATCAGTATAAGGCAAGAAAATTTGAAATAAAAATTAATTGAAAAATAGGTACTATACTGTAGAATAAAGGGGGGAAAAAAGACCAATTACTTGCAACTAAAGAACCTTAGGCTATCTTTCATTTGAGCTGGACCTGAAAGGAGGAAGCTAGTCTCAGGAGGCTGAGAATGGATTGGGAATGGGAAATAGATTATAATAGCTAGAATGCATAAGAGACCAGATTAGGAAAAAAACTTAAATTTGTGTAAAAAAGTTTGGCTTTTAAAATCTTGCTTTATTTGAGAAGGAAAATAATGTGTTTTTTCTGTATTTAAAAAAAAAAAAACTAATTACTACAGAATAGATAGGAAGGAAAAGATAAGGGAGTTAATAAAATTAATCAAATACTAAATTCAGAGATGATAGGAATATTATCTTTCTCAATTCTTTCTCTTTTTAATTTTATATTTCTCCTAAACCCAAATAATGGTTTAGGTTGTACTCAGCAGGTACTGAATAAATGTAAAATGTATCATTTAAACACAACTGTCTGAGCACAATATCCTTTCTTATATCTGACAACAAAGAGTCACAGAGACAGCTATTCTATGTATTCCCTTGGTGATTCACTAAGGAGAAAGAAATGAAAGCAATGAAAATGAAAATATTCATCTGGTTTAAATAGAGCCATTCTTTGTGTATAACAAAAATTGAGGTACTCCCTCCACCCCTCCCACCCACACTGAAACACATATCATAATAATTATTAGGCACAAGAGTCTTTAGATTGAGTCCAATCTAAACCATTTGATGTGAAAACTGAGACAGGATAGAATAGTTTCAATTCTACTCATTAATTTCTACTTTCTGTTTTCTTTTATTATCTCAAGGATCTAATGCACTTTGAATGTTGGTATATGTA
>NW_006436664.1:372394-385225 GCF_000325575.1 Pteropus alecto | reverse complement strand
CAGCAGGAAACGAAGCTTCATGTTAAGTAACATTATATATTGCCAGTTTTCCCCACAATAATAATGCTATCCTCAGCATATGAGCCTGTATAACTGAGCAGATTTATTACTTTTAACAGCGATAAACTGCAAGTTTATGCTCTTTATTTGAATAATTTATGTAATACACATATTGCTAAAATCTAAATTTATGTTAAGATCTATGAAGTGGTTTAGTAGGTGTTTTAATAAGATTTTTTTTCTCTTTTTTAAAAGAGAAAATGAAGAGGAAACATAGCAGGTGGCAGAATTATGAACTCATATGAAAATTGGTATGAAAACAAATGCAGGCTTTACTTTTTTATATACAACATTTAGGGACCCTTAAAGAACGATGGAGTTGACTTAACATCTTTCAATTTCTGGGACTTGTGTTAACATGTAATTTTCTGATTTTCTCTATAAATTTTGTGATTAGAGACAGATGTTATACACTCTTAACCTTTCTTAATAGTGCTACATTTGATTAGAAAGACTAATAGTAAAAGTAAGGGGATTGAACCGGAATATTTTACATTACTTGAAATTGTAACATTTTGCAATTTCTTTGTTCATTTTCTTTTTACATACATAAGTTCATTTATTATTAATTAAAGCTATATAATTTCTCATGCATCTTTCATCTTGTCATCTACAAGATGTGATTCAAATAATTTTTCATGATATGCGTGGAAATTTTCAGTTACTCTGATTTATAGAAGAAGATTACAGGGGCTTATCTAATGCAGTTCAAGTCTGAGGAAGAACCCCCAAGTCTGAAGGGACACCTATCAATTTCCTTATCTACCTGTGAGTTTGTAATATATAGGCAGTTCTTATAGGTTAAAAGAGTACATACGATACCTTCAAATTAATGAAGAGGTGATCTCTGTAAATTGTGTGACCCAGTTCAATTTTTGGACAACTGACCTGTACATTTCATAGACTAGTCTATCTAGGTAGGTTAACTCCACACTTAGGACTGTTTTTCCAATTGTAATAGCTCCAGGACTCATTTTTAACTTGAGATAATTAATAAAAATTATAGAAACATTCTCACTGAAAATTGATATTTATAAAACATTTTAACTTAAGATAGCCCCAAATGTTTCTGCTCTTATTTATTAATAAAGGGAGTTATTTTTGATGCATCAGTAATATTAAATATTAAATGACTATTTTTCTGAACACAGGAAAACTAAAGCTAACAGTTATCATATAGAGAATATAAAATAGTATAAAATTTTTAAAGAATAAAAGATGAGAATCATAAAATGAGCACATCGCAAGAAACTATAGATATGACTAATTCTTTTGAAAAACCCACATTTTTGAAATAAAAAAAAAACTATATTTGTTAAACTTAAAAGATAAAAATAACTCAGTGGATAAATCGAATAATAAATTAGGGAGACAAACAGAGTATTAGTGACTTGGGAATGGGGTCATAAGTAACTACCAAAAATGCAGCAGAAATAGAAGCAGCTGAAATTTATAAAAGTAAAGTCAAAATATGTGGAGATATAATGAGAAGTTATGACATATATTTAGTTAGAATCACTAAAAAATAAAGTAGAGAAATAAATGAGAGGCAATTTGTGAAGAAGTAATAACTAAATTTTTGAGAATTGAAGAAAATCATAAATTTATTGATATGGAAAATACATTATATGCTAAGTATACTAAATCCACCCCTAGATATATTGTACCTTAAAGAAAGAATACAAAGTGAAAATAAAAGATATTATAATTATTCTCTATTCAAAAGAAGAACAAAAATTAGAACATATCTTAATAAAGCTGACTCTCGGGTAGGTGTGCCAAGATTAAATGCTGTCTGTTATTTACTAACTATATGACTACGAACAAGTTAATTAAAATTTATGTGCATTCATTTTCTCACCAGCGAAGTATGGATAATAATAATAATTGACACATAAGTTAAAATAGGTACAGAACAGCAATAATGTTTCTAGGCTCAGAAAAGTACACGGTAAATTATAAATGCTAAATGTGTTTTTAATTATTATTATTTAAAGTTTGTAAGATAATACTCCATTCATAATTATATATAAAGTGTAGTTATTATTCAAGAAGGATAAACAAAACATTTTCAGATAAACAAAAATTGAGAGTTTGCTAAAAATAGACATGGTTATAAAATTTTTGACACCAAAAGATGCATTAAACAAGAAAGCAAATAATCTGGAATTGGAGGAAGGAAAGAAGGAAGGAAAAAAGGGCAAATGAAATGCAAGAAAAAAGATAGTAAACAAAATAAAGATAAATCTACTAATACAACAAGTAATACATAGTGTGTACAAAACAAAATAATAGCAACAATAATGTCACTTAATTTGGAATTTAAAAAAAATTAAGACATACCATTCTGGAAAAAAATAACATTAAATGTGGGGAAAAGAAGACATTTTGAATTATCTTTTTCCTAAAGGTTTTGGATTGCTCCTGAGGATAGGAAAGATATATTTAGCCATCAATTAGTCAAGGCAAAATTTCAAGGATAATTTTTAAAAGAAGAGAAATAAGATATAAAATTTCCACACTGGTAAATTAAATTATCTAGTACATAGCATAAAAAACCAAAGTTAAAAAAATGAATTGATTTAAAAAGACAAAAACTTAAAAATAAAGTACAAAAAGATGGAATAAGTATAAAACTCATTATCATATTGCACAAAAGCAAAATTATGGTACAAGTACATTGTGATAAATATAAAAGTATTAAATTTCTTTTTTTAAAATACAGAGATGATCAGATTGGATTAAAAAATGAAATTCAAAATTTGTGTCATTTATAGAAGATATATCTAAAACAAAATAAAGTTTTCAGGTAAATGGACAGTAAAGCATACACTGAAAAATACTAACAAGTAGAAGGCTAGAATAGACTGATATTAGTGAAAATAGTCTTTCAGTCATAAAATATTAGAGATGGAATAAGTTACTACATAATGATACATATTTTTTTTAATAATTGAGAAGATCTTATACACAAATATATATGACAAAAGCTGAAAGCTTTATGGGAAAAGTTGAAAAATTCATCTCCTTAATGAGAGACATTAACAAATCTATTTCCTTTCCAGATAGTTCATGCAAAGAAAAAAATATAGCAAACATACATTAGACTTAAAACATACTTAAGAAGACAGAATTCTTGGAAATAAAATTATGGCCCATGAATAGTGGAAAAAAAGGAGTCAACATAAGTTTTTCTGAATAACTCCAGTATTGGACTTATTGGAAAGTACTTTAAATATATTCAAGTAATTAAAGGAAAGCATATCTAAAAATGCATGAGTGATGTATCACTAAATATAGAATGTCAAGTAAAAATATAGAAGTTATGAAAAGGAACCAAATATAAATCCTGGGAAGTATAATAACTAAAAAGAAAACTTCACCAGAGGGACCCAAAACCAAATGTGAAATGGCAGTAAACAGAATCAATAAAGTTAAAGATACATCAATTGAGATTATCTAGTCTGAGGAACAGAAAGAAAAAAGAATGAAAAAATGAATAAAGCCTCCAAGATCTATACGATACCATCAAAGTTTGTGATCTTGTGAAAATTATTTTAAATCTTTAGGCCTTAGATTTTTTTATTGGACTAGGATATCAATTCTTTATATGGTTAGTCATAAAAATTAAATAATTTAAGCCATATAATCTATTTGAAAATAATAATTTTAGAAAAGTAAGGCTGTTTCTTATAATGAAATATGGTTATGTTTATTAAAGTGTGGGAATAATTCTTCATTTAAAAAATTATCAGATCACCCTATGAGATACTCGAATTTGATTCTAAACTGAAATAAGCCAAATTTCCAATGACACATAATCATATAGCACCTTGGTATTTATGTGATCATTGTGTGATCACTGATAACTCTTAAAATGGTGTTCATTATGTTTCTAGTCAAGCAGAACTTCCATGAATCATCAGACCTCCAGGCAGGTCTTTTGCCTGGAGCTAACCTAAAATTAAAAATGCCAATAGTTATTTACCAACCCTTATCACCTACTCAGAAATCAAGTTAAATCACAACAATCATCAAATAAGAAACATTTTCTTGTGTCTAAATATTGCTTATGAGTCTTATTTTTCACATTTCTCTCATTTATTTCAAAATAAAGTCTATTTTCCAAATCATCAAAAACTGATCTTTTCATGGACACAAAAGAAACTTTACCCATTTTAAATCATCCCTGTATGACTATGCAGATTAGCATCTGCCTGGCTAGAATTTAGAAATGCTATACTTTTGAAACCATATATATTTTTTCTAAACTGCTTTTGTCAGTATATTAGGTTTATCTTCCACTAATTTCACACATTTCAATTATTTTTAAAGAAGTCTTTTAAAGTTAGTAATTACCTACCTAGAGCTGCCTCATATTTTATTCGGTTTATATATACCATCATTTCTGTCACAAAGCAAAAGTTTTCATTTCTTTACTAATGTGTATGAAACACCATATACACAGGCAAGCAATTCTCCCCTCTAACCATAGCTGTGGACAATTAGAACTTGAAAATTAACTTGCTGTCTTGGTTCAATAGTTATTTTTAAAGAGAGAAAATAAATGACTTAGTATAAATAAACTTGGAGTCATCGTCACTTGAAGTTTGCACTTTAAAAGTATAAAAAGAACCAGAAGCCTCTTTCTGCATGCTTTTCACCATTCCATTGACTTAGGAATTTCTATACTTCATTTCCTTAGAATTTGATACTTGTTACCTATACATTTCTAATATAACTATTTAAAATCCACAAGAATAATATAAATAATATAAATGGCACAGCTACTCAGAAACTTAGAAAAATATCTAGCAAATACTAGACTCAATTTCCCTTTAATAGCTCCAACTGCATATCAAAACATTAAGAAGAATTTGTTTTAAGTGCCTCAATTTAAAAGAATCCCATAAGAATATAAAATGCAGTTATTTTAACTTATTTGTGAAGTAATTTAAAAATGAATTATATGCCAGAAAGACAATCATTTTTTTTTCCCCCTGGAGGATAATTTTATCCACATCTGGGGATTTCAATTCTAAATGTCTTTTTTTTTTTATTAAAAATTATTGAGGTGACATTGATTAATAAAATCAAATAAGTTTCAAGTGTAGGTGTCGAATGAATATTTTTAAATATGAAGGAAAGTTTGGGCAAAACTTTTACTGTGAGCAAATTAAAAGCTTGTCAGCCCTTATGATAGTTTCTCTTGTGGGTGTCCCAATGTGCCTATATCCCATCAGTGTTCATGGGCATGTTTGATCAGTAGACAAGTTTTCCATAAGTGAAACTTCAGTGTAAAGGTTTATCCTAGTTATGTGTTTTGAAATACTTTCACAGTTAATATAATAATTATTAAGTTCAACAGAAACTTCAATTTTTAAAATGTATGATGAAAATTATCAAAGAATACAATTCTATCTTGTGTTTTGGGGAGGATATAAGTTTTTCACATTTACTTTAAGATTTTCTGTAGATCTGAGTGGAAATCAGCTCCTTTTGCAGATGTTGTAATGATTCTAATAAATAACCATTTCCAAGTTTTTAAAAATCTGGCTACAAATAGTAGAAAGGCCAAAAATAATAGTGACTAACTCAAAATAAAAGTTATTACTCGCATAAAAGAATCTGGATACAAGCAGTCATGGTGTGACTTTTCTCCCAAGGAAGCTTTACTCCAAGTTCCTTAGAAGCATAGACAACTTGAGCCTGTGTGCCATCTTTCCACAGGCAGCTCAGTCTTAAGATATATTAGTGTTCCTGACAACCAAAAAGATGGAATGATAAAGAAGAGATAAAGTGTGTGTGTGCGTGTGTGTGTGTGTGAGAGAGAGAGAGAGAGAATGAGAGAGAGAGAGGAGAGAGAGAGAACTTTAAAAAAAAAAAAGGTAAAGGTTTCCAGAAATTGGCAAAGGATAAGTAATTTACTTCATTTTAAGAGATTGAATATAAAGGAGACAATGGCAAGACAATAAAGGGTAGTATTACCCTGACCCACAGCTTCTGCAGCAATCGGTCCCAGAAGCTAAAGCACAGGCCCTGAATCAACTTGCTGAAAATGATCAGGATTTGTCATTGATTGCCTGATTTCCTAATTATTGCCCCCATGTCCATCTAAGAACAAACCAGATAAAATATGTTCTTTAAACCAGTCGTGTATGTTTCCCCACTTCTAGTTAGCCCTCTTCAAGCTTGCACCTGCTGATAACCTTTAATCAGAGCATAACTGAAGCATTCACCTTTTTTTTTTTCACTATAAAGCTTTCTCACTCTCCTGTATTTGAGTTTCTGCCAAACACAAGTAATGATGACTGACTCCCTTGCAATAGCAAGCTATAAATAAATAGCTTCAGCATGTTCTCATTTGGGTGATCTTTTATTTCCTCAGTTCTTTCACTATGTACATCTGACTGTTGGAGAGGTTAAAAATCTAGTTTTCAGTACCCCAAAACCATATACCAGCTAAAAATTCTGTACTGTGGAAGAGACAAACGGCCTTTGAAGATCAACAGTGTTTGCCATACATACCAAAAGATGCATGGAAATTTTAAAATAAAATACCCAACACTGTGAGAGCTAAAACAACATACTTTCTTATCTCTCTGTTAAACAGGACGAAAGATTCTTTCCCGTCTTGTGCTAAATAATTTTGGGACTGAGCATATTTATTTTCCTTCCCTATGTTAAATGAAGCTAAGAACAAGGCAACTTAACTAGCTACTTTCTCCAGGAAATAACTTTTTCCAGGAAATAACTTTCTCCTATAATACTGTGTACCAAATCAAACACTTCTCAAGACTAACAGCTTTTAAAATAAAAACTTGTTTCAAGACCCTTCCTCTCTATGCTCACCAATCCAAAGCTATTTGGCTGTAAACTCTAGATAAGCCTTACCTGCCCCCTTCTTAAAATGTCCACTTTGAAATTACCCAGCCTAGGCTCTGAAACCCTATAAATATACTCCCCTATCTTATTCCTTCTGAGACATGATTAAGACTATGAAAGTATTAATCCCATGTTTCAGTAAATCTAATAAAAATAGTCTTTCTTGATCCATACATTTTCCTGATGGTTTTTTTGAAAGACTAAAGTACAAATATCATGGATGTCTTACAAAGATCTCATCAATAAGCCCTCAAAGATCGAAGTCTTGGAGGTGCAACTGTGTGTTCCTCTCAGTCTCCTGGAGCCTCTGGCTCAGGAGTTTCTGACCACAAATATTAGATACATCCTGAAAAGGATTTGAACTCTGATTTCTTTGCATTGATTTCGCAATGCTATGTCTTTTCTTCTTTTCTTCTTTTTTTTTTGCGATACTACATTTCTTTTGTTCTAAGGAATGAAGAACATATTTAGAAAACTTGCAATTATCAGATCTGATTTAATCCAGAATCAAACTCTACCTTATTGTTCGTCTTTCTGTCATCTTACCATTTTGTGTCGTGAGACTTTAAGAGGGTTGATAGGGAGATCATATAGGTCTAATAAACCCATTCTTTTTTCTTTTTCTTTCTTTTTTTTTTTTAATGTCTATAGCACCTGATATTCCTAGGTGGTCTCCCATCTAAGTGCTAACCAGGCCCAATCTTGCTTAACTTCCGAGATGAGGTGAGATCGGGTGTGTTCAGGATGGCATGATTGTAGACATAATAAACTCATTCTTAAGCTGGAAACAACACTGAGTTCAGACTTCTAAGAACAATACTTTAGAACAAACTTTGCCTTGGGTCACATTTTTGAGACCATATAAGTCTCTCTTCAGGATCGTCATAGAGTTTCTGAAAACTATTTTTTATAATTTTCATCTACTTGGAGCTGTGGGGGGATTTGTTGACACTGTCTGCCACCTGCCCAATTGGTGACTGATACTCTTTGATCAGGTTCTAGAGATAACAAGTTGCACAGGCATTATTATCCTTACAAACTGGTACCGTTTTCATGGGGTACTTGCAATCCACTTGTCACTACAGGCCAAATGCCTGCTTCCTTCATATAAAGCCTAAGGAAAATTTGAAATCAGAATGATTACTTCAAGAACTTTTGGCATGCAAAAGTTGATGTCAAATTAGAAAAGAAAAAGAAGGGAGAGGGGAATCTTGTGAGGATATTCTCTATCTTCTCTGTCTAAAAGAAAAGTCATTTGCATTAATAAATAAAGACTTCTTAATCATATAACTTGATGAAATTACTGAGTTTAAATTGCTGTTTAAATAAAGTACAGTGCCTCCTCCCATTGTACATGTGTGTGTCTTGAAATGTGTTTTCCTATACAAATGCCACCTCCTCTCCTTATAGAGGAACTATAATTAGGCTTTTTATAGTAATAATGTAATAACTAACTGAAGTTGTCTCTATTTCAATTCTTTCTTTTCCCTTCTACTTCATCTCTTTTTACCTTCTTTGGGGAAACTATAGAGCTTACTTCATCATAAGCAAAAATTTTCTCTCTTCTCTTTTTTTCATTATGTGTACACTCTAGGACTATCTAGTTGAGTTAAGTGATCAATAATTTCTTTAAAAATCAAACTTATTGTACTTCTTTTGTATGGTTTCTTCTTGTAAAACTGGAGCTTAGAAAAAAATCACTTGTAAGTCTAGAAAATAGTTTTAGTTCCTAGATAAGAAGAAAAGCTATACACTTAAAGCTTTTAGTATGAATTCAATAAGATAGAATGTTTTGCTATATAGAGGTATATATATTAAAAATAATTCATATAATATTCCTAATAATTAGTTAACACTTTGAAAAATTAGAATGCTTATATATTAAGTTATAAAATATTCAGTGTCCTCTTCCTAATGTCACTATATAAAAATTGGTTTCTCATGATATTTGAGTTATGACAAGATTTTTGGTTTTATTACTTATGTTTTAACTTGATATTATTCATACATTAATTTTATGAGCCCAATAAGTTATTATTGTTTCCACAAATTATTTGAGATTATAAAATAAAAATATGTTTAATGAAAGTTATATTAAGATCCTTTTTAAAAGTTTCATTATTATAAATTATTTTAATGCTGCAATCATAAGGGAATAATTTGTTGAATTAAATTGTAACTTCTAGATCTTTAGACAATGTCTTTTTAATATTAAATTGAGTTAAATAATATATAGTATTTGGATATTTAGATAATTTCCAGATAAAATAAAGGTAAAACATCAGTTATTAAACATAGCTGTACAATATCTGTGTTACTAATTTTTTATATAGACAGGCTATAGAATAACATGAGGTACAATTTAAGTAATGTTTTATATTTCCTTACTTTGAAATTTATTAAGTGATAAATGATATAAATTGGTAACTGATATAAATGTGTGCTTCTGTCTAGAAAAACAAAACAAAAATTGATTACTTGGTTAAAGGTAGTTAATATAAATGGCTCAGATAACACTCAGTATAATAATTAGATTTAAAAATGAACACAGATAATAAGTATGTTTATTAACGTTTTTAAAAAATGGTTATAATTTTTAAGATGGTAAATTAAGTTATAAACATGCACATATGCATAATTTTACATAATATGCTAAAATTGTATTTGATTCTAGGCAGAATTTAAATAAATATAGATTATTATTTACATATTTGTATATTTGTGTATCTCTAAGCATATACATATGATATATATTAAGATCAATTTGGAGGATTATAAATACTAGAAAATTAAAAACACAAATTTGAGGACATACTATAAATAAGAATTTTCTGAGGAATGTGAAATAGTGTTTGCAGTACCTATATATGATGACTTAGTTGCTTCAGTGTAAGTGCATATATTATAAAAAAAAAAACTTATCTATCCTAAACTATAAGTTTTTACATCACAGGTATATTAAAAAGTAAAATTAGAATTTTAGTTTTCTTTTTATAAAATTATCAAATTTCCCGGTGGCCAGATTATAGAGGTTACTTTTTATCACCAAGATTTTCTGTTAAGTCTGAACTAAACTTTCATTTTTAGAAAGCTTCTCAATTTTAAAAATAACATTACAATCCTAATATAGATTTTTAGTTATTGCTGTATATTATCAAAATATTAACTACATCATTTTGCTTTGCCTTTAAAGAATATAATTTTTGTTTGTATTTCTCTTCTTTGGCAATCCTACTTTATTGTGTTTGTCCCAAATTTGGGCCACTCATTTAGAATTTAAAACAAAAAATCTGTTGAACTTTAAACTTAATCAAGATTTCCTAAAATGAGCACACATAAAAAAAATACTTGTTCTTTCAAATAACTAGTTTTGTTTAATATTATCAACATTTTATTTTAATATTTCATGTATTAAATTTAGAATCGAGTATCTTTAAAACCCTGACATATCAAAACAATAATTTTAGTCATTCTATGTACAAGTAAAAATAATCAATCTGATTTAGTGTTTATATATTTAATTAGGAATATATTCCTGTATTATGTATTTATCAAGAGCATATTTAGGTGCTTGTAAAAAGACTGATACCCAAATGGCTACAATGAGATTTCTGTTATGAGGTTCCAATGCATTTACTAATCAAAAGTATCACAGTACATATTATGGTATAAATCATAAGTCTGAAAGTTTTCCTGTTTATACTTACCCGTTATAATGCTCTTACTCTAATAATAATCATTGGCTACATCCTTATAGAGCAATAGTTTTACATATTATAATAATGCCCCACGAGATTTTATCTCCTAGAAGAGATACCACTAGAAAGCAAAGCTGGAAAGGGGACTAAGGTAGTGCTAAAAGGGTGTTTCTTTAAACAAAAAGTTAATTAAAATAAAAACTGGAGGACATGAGAAGTGAGCCATGCAATAAGTAGAGGCAGAATGTTCCAGGCATGGGAACATCCACTGCAAGAGCTCTATAGTGAGAGAGTGCCTGAAGTTTCACTATTATGTTTGAGAGAGCAAACTAAGGCAGATTTGTAGATGACATCAGAGACAAAATAGAGAAGCAAATGCAATAGGGCCTTGTTGGCCACTGTAAAGAGCATCTTTTTTTTTTATTCTAAGTACTGTCGGAAGCAAAACATGACCGTGATGTGACTTACATTTTAGTAGGATCACTATGCCTCCTGCTTCAAACTAAGATTCAAGTAGGATAAAAGTAGCAGCAGGGATACGAGTTAGATCAGGTGATGGTGACTAGATACAGGGTGATAGAAAGAGAAGTAGTGAAAATGTGTTGGGCAGTGGATGGATATTTAATGCACCTCTGAAAGGATTTGGTGAGACAGAAAAATGTCAAGATTTGGGGACTGAGCTATAGAAAAAATGAGGAAAGATGAAGGAAGAGAAGGTTCGAAGCAACAAGATTATGAGTTCTGATTTGAACAAAAATTAAGAAAATTTCTCATAAGATGCTGGGTCGGGGTCCTACATACCTACATAGCAACTAAAATCAG
Source organism: Pteropus alecto (assembly GCF_000325575.1). Classification (NCBI taxonomy): domain Eukaryota; kingdom Metazoa; phylum Chordata; class Mammalia; order Chiroptera; family Pteropodidae; genus Pteropus; species Pteropus alecto. The sequence goes on along the minus strand of NW_006436664.1, from coordinate 373,760 downwards.
GTAAGCCTCCAACTTTAGGAGATTTAATAGTTGAAATTTATCAAGTTTATAGCAACATAGGATCAAAATTACTCAAAATAATTTTCATATATGAAATAACAATGTAAACATTTTTAATATTTGAGAAGTCAGCAAACCTATTGTGTTATCTTACAAAGTTTCTTAAAGATGTGCTCCATTTAAACAAAATTTAAATTAAAAAAATAGGAAACATGGAATAAGAGGACAGGAAGTTAACATTGAAGCCAGTTCAAAATAAAGAAAAGTTCAAATATTGAAAGTTTTTAAATATTTAAAATAGTTTTAAAAAGTTTATATTTGCACATTGATTATAATACTGAATGAAAATATGATAATAGCCCTTCTTGGAAGAGAAAATATGGAAGATATAAAATAATAATGTAACAAAAAATACATTTATATATATCTAAAACACTGTAAAATATATAAAAGTCAGTTCAGGGAGATTAGAAAATTAAGAAAATATTTTGTTAATTATAATATAGTATACAGAAAAAATTTTAAAGTTACTGTTACATCCTTAATTCTGAAGTTAAGAAATATTTTACTAGATGCTATAAAACTTAGAGGTTAACATTAACAGAAGAAAGTCAAAATCCATGTTATAAAATACCAGAAAATGTCATATGTAAAAAAGGTGTCAGAGTATGAATATATAAAACAGAACAAAAATTTAAAATGTACTATTTCATTGAATGTCATAGAAATATTAAAATAAAATTAATAGTATACACTATTTACAAAATATATAAAATAAAATAATATCAAAAGTTAAAAAATGGAAGAAGTACACCATTATAGTAAGAAAACGTAAATCAGCTATTAAATAATATGTTAATAAGATGAAGAAGGAAATCCAGGGAAAATATTTAAATATTACTACAAAATAGTTTTAACTTTATAAAGTTAGAGGAAGAAAACACTTCAGGTCAAAGGACATTGAGGTACCATATCTGAAAATATTTATTCAAAATAGAATAATAATTAAGAAGAAAATTAAGAAAAACAAAAGAAAATTTTGATTAAATTGTAGAATAAAATCAAAGTTGGTGGATTTGTATTATTTCAGTTGTTAACTAAATTTGGTAAAATTGAGGAAAAACATAAAAGCTTATTAAATACAGTCAACAAGTTTAATTTATAACACCACCAATCTGGATACCACATAAAATTTTCTTTCATCACACCAAATGGTTATAATAAAATTGTTGATAATACAAAGAAGTCAAAGAAAAATCTATTTCAAAATCAGAATATATACAGATTATAGTCCAATCAAAATGCTATTAAAAAAGAAATTACTAACTCCTCATGACACATGGTTATTTTTAATAGACTTCTCTAC
>NW_006436664.1:334060-368815 GCF_000325575.1 Pteropus alecto | reverse complement strand
GAAGCTTATGTTCTGGAGATTTTTCTCTTTCTTTCTGAGATGCCTTGTCATCTTGGTTGTTTATGGTGTTTACTGGACTATTTCTCTGCCTCAGTATTAATGGTAGTGTGTTCTGCTTTATTATTTTTTAAGAAAGATTTATTATATAATGGTCTCTAGCTTTTTGCAAATAAGGTAGGAGCGGAGCTTTTCTTTTGGTTTCCAATATGTGGAATCTAAGCCTCTTGGATCCCTGCTTTATATAAATGCTTTTATATAAAATGCCTTTCTGATTTCTTGTAGAATCTAAGCCTCTTGGATCCCTGCTTTATATAAATGCTTTTATATAAAATGCCTTTCTGAAAAATTTTCTTGTAGATATTTAGTCATGCTCTCTACCTTCAGTTTTAGTCCCTGTCAGTGTCAGCGACAGTCTCAGCAGCATTTGCTCAGAATCCCCTGGGGCTCTGTGGCGATAGGTCTCGGAGGGTATAAGGAGAGGGGCCCTCTGGGTTGGGGGTTGGGGGCTGTGGCTCAGCCTCAGCTTTGTAACTGCAGTTGGTAAAAATGAACTGTTGTTTCTCTGTCGGCCGCTTCTCTGCTTTCTGATCTGATGACTTGGCCCACCTGCTAGCCAGCCATGGGAAGCTCACAGGTATCCCAGGCAGGAATGTTCAAGAAACTCACCGCATGAACTCGTAGCTCTGTCTCCCCACCACCCCTCCTCCTGCAAGGAGTTCAGGCAGCTACTGAGAGGCAGCTTCTTTATTCTCCCAGTCCACCGTCCACTGCCCAACATCTGGGGTTCTGACCTGTGGTAGCTCTTATATGTGGATCCCACGCTCAGACGTGCTGGTGTACAGTTCGGTGTTTTTTGTTGAGTTTTAGATCTTCAGCTTATTGTTATTTCAAGGGGAGAGATCTGAGGATGCCTCTCATTCCGCCATGTTTCCACAAATGTCTCTAGTCACTTGAAGTTTGAACTGAAAAATAAAACTTTATTGGAATTCTATTTTTATGTTAATAACAATGGAACCTAGGGATGAAGATGTGAGAAAGTTTCACTGGCTGAAAGAAACCTTGATTTGGGGGCAGATTATTATCTAAGATAAAATAAATATCTTGGCTGAAAGTTTGCACTTTATAAGCTTGTCACCAACGTTTTTCTTCAATTTATATAATCCACAAGCAACCTAAAAGATACCAGAGCCCTCCTACAGAAGTATCATATGCAATTACTGAATATACCACAGTTCCACCAAAGTTTTGCATTAGATGTTCTTAAGGATCAAAAAATATGCCAATTATGAGATTTTATTAGAATGGAAATCTGAGTTAACAAGAGAAAGAAGCATTCCTTCCATATGAAAAGTTATGACTTACACAATAATGTTGCTTCTGCTAAAGCACTTTTGAGCATGTGACAATAAAGAATTACAAAATCAAAATATCTATTTCTAAAGAATTATGTAGTTTTACTGAAGAAGGCTTGAAAGTTTCTCTCTTTCCGTGAATCCCCTGAAAGCTCTGGATTTTATGCAAAATAGCTAAAGAAATCAAAGAAATGGCTTTTGTGAAATGATCCAGCACTAACTTGTGTCTAGTTACTGATTCTGTCTAAAATGTTGTTTAAATATGTTTTTGGAAAGGAAAAGAAAGTAAAGAGAACTTTGAAAAAGTAGAAAATCTTTATATTTCAAATAATTGAGGAAAGTATTGGGATAGTTATCGATAAACTTCTACTTTTCCTTTGTTATTATTAATCTTACTCTATTATTGAAAGAAGCCTGTTGTCTATCTCAAATTGTACATTATTTTTAGTATTTCTTTCATTTTTAGTATTTTGACACGTAACCCTTAGATTTAAAAAAAATATATTAAAACATCTAATAAATCCAACATTCATTTCGGTATTGTTCTCAAATTCACATTTTCATTCTGGAATTCTTGGGAAGATTTCTTTTTTTTTTTCTTTCTTCTTTTCTTTTTTTTTTTTTTTTCTTAAATTCATATTGCTGTATTAGGAAAGACTCTTCAAAGATGATGGATAATTCCTAGTGAGAGGTCAAAGAAATATGCTTGGGATAGTTTTGTTCCAAAAACTCTTAAATAGTTAAAGTCAATGGTATACTTGAATTACAGTCATTTGCCTCCTAATATTATTTTTTACTTTTGACATTTATTTCAATAAATATTTAAGTGGACATTTTACTGTTGTTGGCTGTGTACATCTGTAAGCTCTCTGGGGAAAATATCCAAATGGGAAATGCTTCCCAAAGTTATGCTTCATTGCTTCAGGAAGATTAACTTCTATTCCTTAAGAAGTAAGATCAGTGTTGCTTTCAGAATAATCAGTAGATTAGATTAGTGTCAACTGAACTTAGTGATGGATGGAAACATGCTATTAAAAGAACATTTTAAAAATCATTATTAAGTAAATAAATGCAGTACAGTTATCTGTTTTGCAAAGCTATCATCTTTGCTTTGAAACCTTGTCTATTTCGCTTTACATTTAATTAATGTCATGACACTTTAAGCTTTTGCATCATGTGCCTGTCAAGCATAAAGTGAAAGTATGCTTTAAAGCCCAATGTTTTTTACATTAGCCAGAAATTTTAAAACACACTGTTATACATTTCATTTATCAAACACTGATGACTTGAGTTCTTCTAGAAACATATAACATATAAAACAAATAGACAATTCTGTCTTTATATCTGCAATCCACAAGCAACACATTTTTCAAAGAGTATATATAAATATTTTATGAGACAACACATTTTTGTGAAAATATAATTAGAATACAATAGAAAAACTGTGAGGATTTTCACTGACTAATATACCAGAAAGCACTGAGAGGATTATAAGATTGTGTTTATAATGGCATAACTGAAACAAGATTTGACCTCCTCAGTAAACAACAGAAAAACAAAAATGAAAATATTATTTTAATATTTAGACAACAGACAGAACAAACAAACAAGGTGAATTTTAAAATCACATCACTTACTTACCTAGAGGCACTTTTTAGACTGAGATGTAGGTGCACAAAGTGGGAAAGCAGGGAGACTATGACAGTTTTGCTGAATGAGGAGATGGAGATTGGAGTTTGGAGAGGTTGAAGTAGCTGAAACTTGTGGAGCAAAGGAACACAAAATGGAATTATGCAGATAAGTAGTTCTTGAATTGTTCATAGGGTTACACATGAGGATTTTTGTTTGTTTGCTTGTTTTTCCCTGAGAACTAAGCTGTTCATTCACAGAGCAAGGATGCACAAAGCTAAGCAAAGAACAACTGTTGGAGAAAGAGCAACAACTACACACTTGGAAATACAATTCCCAGAGTCAGGCGAGGCAAGGAGATTTTCTAGTCCTGATCAGTCAGAGTATAGACTTTAATAACCAGGAAATTAGTGTAGAGCATGAATAGATGGATAAATTCCTAGAAACATACAAACTACTCAGAATCAATTATAAAGTAATAAAAAATCTGAACAGACCAATAATGATAAGGTGATTAAATCAGTTGAAGAGTTTGGCTGAACTAGCTCAAGAATAAAATCTTCGAGTCGTGCCAGAAAATAAAGCTTAAAAATGAGGCTTGAAAATATCAAGCTGATCCACAGTGAATAACCTTGTTAAAACAAATTTCAAAACAGTTTAAGTGAACAGAACAAAATTCAGGCACTCAACAAATTAGTATTCCAAATATAACCCATAAGCAAGACAGAAATTAGATAACATACCAGATGCAACAACTAAAATAAGTAAGTAAATAAAACAAACAAAAATCAGAGTTATATATAGTATCACATTGGAAGACATAAATACAATTAAAATATGCAATTTATTTAAAAAATGCAGAAAAGTGAAGAAAATAACAACAGAAAGTTGAAAACAAAAACCAAGATTATTAACTAACATAGCAATTATATAAATGATTATATTAAATATAGAGTGTTTAAACTCTTTAGTCAAAGATGGAGATTTTAACAATGGATTAAAAAAAAATAAAACAACTATTTTGTTGTGGTAGGCAGAATAATGGCCCCCAAAGCTATCTACATTCTAATCCCTGGCACTTGTGATTATGTTATATTAAGTAACAAAGGGGAATTATGATTGCATATAAATTAAAGTTGCTAATCAGAGTATATAAAGATTATTCTGGATTATCCAGGTGGCACAATGTAATCATAAGAACTCTTAAAAATGGAAGAGGGAGGTTAAAGAGAGTCAGAGTAAAAGAAATTAATAAGATAGAAATGTCAGAGTGGAGCTATGTGAGAAGAACTTGGCCCACGGTTCCTGTCTGAATATGGAGAGAGAAGGTGATAACCCCATAAATGCTTACGGCTTCTGGAATGTGGAAAAGACAGGGAAATTGATGCTCTCCTAAAGCCTTCAGAAAGGAATATAGCCTTACCTACACTTGATTTTAAAAACCTGTATTATACTTTTACTCAACTCAAATGTAAGGTAGAAAATTTTTCTTGTTTAAGCCACCAAGTTTGTATTAATTTGTTGCAACAGCATCAATACAACAATAACACATGTTAAAAAAACTAAAAAACAGAAAAAGAAAAAATTAATTTCCAATTAATATGGAGCTACACAGATCAGATTTACCCCTCACTTAATACAAATAAAAACAAACAACAAACAAAAAGCATAGTCTATTCAATAAAAGTTTTGAAGACACTTGTCAAGCAATGAGGAACAGTACTCCCTGTAGTATGGGAAACAAATGAGACAAGTCCCAAACTGCACCTGCTTACTACCTTCAAGAGTTTTCATATCACTTAACTGAATCCCAAATACATATTCAAAAGAATTGAAATTAAAATCTTGAAAAGACATCTGTGCCTCTATATGCAGTGCAATGTTATTCACAATAATGCTTTATTCATAATACTGTAGATCAAATTAGCATTTTATTAGTCACAGTAATAATGACCAAAAATATTTATTGTAATAGAAAATTTTCTAGCATCCTAAATGGTAAAATACACAATACCTGACAACCCCCCCAAAAATTTACCAGGCATACAAATAGAGCAAAAAAAAAAAAGTGAAAAGAATCATTTAAAATAGACCCAGAACTAATAAAGAGGTATGATTTTTATATAAGAATATAAAAACAGTTATTATAATTACATTTCACATGTTCAAAATGTACAGAAATGTTGGATGTTAAAAAAACACAAATCAAAACATGAAACCAATGAGGTATTAGATAAAATATATAGAAGTTAAGTTTAATAGTACATTAATATAACAGAAGAAAAGATTGATGGCTTTGAAAATATCACAGATAATGTATATAGGATATACAAAAGAAACAAAGAAGAAAGAGAATAAAAAAATAAAAAGCATTAGCAAGCTCAGGAAAAATTTCAAGTGGCTTAATCAATGTAAAATGGTAATTTAAGGGGTATGTAGAAAAAATATGTAAGGAATATTTTTCAAATTTGATGATGACCATATGTCTGCAAATACAAGAAACTCAGCTAACCTCAAACACAAAACACAGAACATAAAAATAATTAAACAGAGCCATATCATAACTTAGCTGCTCAAAAATAACAAAAGCAGCAGTAAGAAATAAACATGACTATAGAAGAACACAGAACATAAAAATAATTAAACAGAGCCATATCATAACTTAGCTGCTCAAAAGTAACAAAAGCAGCAGTAAGAAATAAACATGACTATAGAAGAACCATGATAAGGTGACAGCAGGTATCCAGACAGAAAAAAAAATGCAATTAATGTATTCATTTAATCGATTATGTTAAGCATCTAATAATACAAGATACCAGGTAGGTTTGTACTAATGTGTGGGTAAGGCTCTTTATTTTAACTTCAGTGACATGTAAGTGAAGGATCAAGCCTTCTGTTTCTCTTGCTGTATTCCTGCTTCCCAGTGTAATCAAGTCAAGTAGCATTTCATGCAAACGACATTTCAGAGAGAAAAACCTGTGTTGAAACGCTAGACATTTTAAATCCAGATTTCTATCTTGGGGGCGGGGGGAGTAAACTTTCATTGGAATAGTTATGTAAAATGCACATGGCACTTCCAGAGTAAAAAAAAAAAAATCAATTTTCCAACTATAGCTAAGAAATTTCTTTCAACCCCCAAAATGAAAGCATTAAAATCCCAATAATTTGAAGTTAAAAATCTCTTAATATCTGTATCTTATCTATCTGTTGGCATTAATACCTGCTTATCTGTATCTCTGCATTTACACTTAAATCTATATAAGAATCTCTGTATTTCTTGATATATGGAGAAGAGAAAGAGAGCCATAAATGATTTAGATTTTATATGCAGTTTAACTGTAAAATATATTTCAAGGCAAGGGAAGTACTATTTTTTCCTGTCCACCATTACTTATAAGTTATATTGATTCAGAGCCTCTCCATTTTTTCAGCAGTATGTATTATATCTCTGCTATAAATCAATATTATCAGCTTCCTAAATTACCTTTAGTGAAATGGGTCATGAGAGTGACTAACTTAGGGTCAGTTTCCTGTTTGGCATAGTACAGAATATAGGAACATTTTGAATCAATGTAAGGTACACAGCTTACAAATAAACTATTACAGATGCATGCACATAATTCAAATACAGAGAAGGGTGTTACTGAGGAGACAGCTAGCCTGGTAGATTGGATCAAAGCCACTGTAAAATCTGTTTACTGTGAGAAAGGGAACTCCATACATGTAGTGACCAATACATGTAGTGTAAGTACATTTTTTGGATTGAATTTACAATGATCAGGATGTTCATCCACCCAATATGCTCCTTACTCAGGTCAAAATAAGTGCTTCTATTAAAGGAGCTGTACTGCATGGGCACCCTCTATAAACTTACTACCAAAAATCAAGCATAATGGTCTAAGAAGCCATATCAGATTTGTTGTTTCAGCTTCCACTTAGGAAACTTACAAATAGTAAAAAAATTAGAGTGATCTACAAGAGAATAAGGAAAGACTAAAGGATAGTTAAGACTGACACTGTGAAGATGGAAGTCTTTAAAGAATGTGATGAATACAGCAGACGTTGATTGAGTTGACAATAAGGGGCTTATTCAGTACTATCAGTTTTGGGAGGACTGCTGGCAGACTCTGCTGATCGCCCAATATCAAAGGGTTCTAAACAAATCTACTCTATTTACCCTAGTTTGGAGGAATGAGGCAAGAAAACAAAGAGGACAATGAGAAACTTAACCTCAAAATGTCAAGGGTAATAGTCTAGCAGATTAATCAGAATGAGGATTGATGAAAGGCCTATGGTCTCTAGCCCTGACCTTTGTCTGGGGACTCAAAGCCATATAAACATGTATGAGTGAAACGGCCAGGCACTGGAAAAGAAACTTTCTTGAGATTTCTTGCCATGAGATCTCAATGCACCTGTGATTCCAAAACCTGTTGGTGAAGTCTTAATGGAGACTAGATTAGCGGTACATGGTTATGCAGTGATTGATGAGACAAAGATGAAAGTTTGAAAAAAATCAGAATGTTTAGACAGACTTTATGTAAAGTGGCTATATATCCTGTACCCAAATGTATTGTTGGTATGGACAGTATGTCTGACTAGGGAACCACAGCAGAGGCATGTGTTTGCTTTTTGGACAGTATTACTTAGTCATGCAAATGGGAGACTATTGGATTTTTCAAATCCACACAAATTTTTAATTTGAAACAATATCAGATATCTGATGGACAAAAAAATATTACAATTATAATTACTGAGATCTTAGAATTTAGAATGCTCGTTCCAAGTAATTCTCTGTACAGTGGCTCAGTGTGGCCCATGAAAATGTGGAAGGCTCATGGAGACCAATAGAAGATTACAAGGCTTAAATAAAGTGCTACCATCTCTAGTTCAGCAGCTCTTCATATGGTTTCAACAGGAAAACAAACAAAAGTGAAAAACAAGCTAAAGGAGACCAATACTCAGCAATTGATCTTCCAAATGCTTTATCTTTACCTCAGTCTTGAAAAAGAGAAAGTGGCAGAGTGCCTTTGCAAGTAAAATACCACAATTTACATTGACTGTATTGCCCTCAAGGCTATTTGAATCCACTTGCTTACTATAATAATTTGGTTAGAAGATATTGATGCAGGTCTTCAATGGAAAAAATATCCTACTTTGATGATATAATAATAATATCAGAAGCTGAACAGGAAACTAGAACTAACTTAAATTCAATGGTGACACACATGGGATATTTTTATGAATAACTTGGGCAGAAGCTATCTGTGACATTATATAGTTAACTAAAATTAAACTACTGTCATTGCCCCAGTAACTAAGCAAGAAACACTGTACCCAACTGACTTGTTTGGATTTTGGAGGATTCATATTCCAATCTGGAAAAATTGCTAGGTGCTATCTACAAAACTACGTGAAAAAAAAAAGCCATTTTTGACGGATCCCTGAACAACAGCAGCCTATGTCTGAATCACAAAAAGTGGTGGCTCATTTCATGCTTTCTATCCCTTATGATTCCTCTCCAATTTGATTTGGAAGTATTTGCAACTTGCATTAATACAGTTGGAAGCTTATCACAAAAGCTTGTGAGTGCTGTCCAACAGAAAATACTGGGATTCTGGACCAGAAAAATTCCAAACACTATGAGAGTGTACACGTTATTTGAGGGAAATGATTGGCTTATTTGGCATTAATTGAAACAGCCTTATTACTGAAGGACTTAAAATAATCTTGAAATCTGAAATACCCATAATGCCTTGGGTTACGTCAGAAACACTGTAATAATTAGGACAGTGTCCAAAAAAGCTCCATAATAAAATGAAAAAAAAAAAGTTTATGAATGAACATGCCACTGAAGGGATACAAGGATGCACTCACTGTGTTCATGAGAAGTAGCCCCAATAGATTTTATTGCAACAAGGTTGGTGCCCTAGGAACAGCTCTCAAATAACAACAATGACAGAAAAAACACACTCAATTGACCAAGAAAACACTATAGATTTATATTCTAAGGTGAATGGACAGCATCTTATTTTAAAGGCTGCTAAATTACTACCAACTAATGGGAAACGGTTTGAAGAAGAAAGTAAATCAATTCAGTGGACTGAATTGGAGTGATGCAATAATTATATGCACATAAGAACTCTGATGTTTGGGTATATATTGGCTCATGTTGGTGGCCAGTGGCCTGACTGTTTGGTCAGTCGTATGGGGAATAAAAATCTGAATTATTAAAAGGTTGCCTCTAAGGGTCATGGATCTATTAAAATCCTATGGAACTTAAGAAGCACATTAAAGTAGGACATGTTAAAGCCCATCAGAATTCATTTACAGATAAAGAGGTGATTGGAATCATCAGTGATTATCCTGGTGTACTTGCTTGAGGTGGCCACCTGGGTTTATGAAGTGAGAAGACATGAGGGAGCTGCCCCAATGCAGAGATAAGCTATATAACAGAATACAATGAAAATAAGTCTCAGCACAAATCTATAAACCAGAAATGGTCACTAGTTTTGTCTTCAACTGACTTAAAATCCAGAAATAACTGAATCATATCTGATTGTAATAATATCTATCCATAATGATATCTGATATATAGAGAAAAAAGTCAATTTTTGTTCTATAGTGAAACTGAAATTTACCAAGAACATACTGTGATATGGCATAATATTGGCATTGTTGGTAAGATTCAAGTTCCTTATGCAAATTATTCATGTTAACTCTGATATGAATGATCAAATGTGTTAGAAGATCAAGTTAAAGCCTTCTCAGGCTATTATACTGATGAGAAATGACTGGCCTGAGGAAAAACTAACTAATTATCAGTTAATTTCAATGCTTTGTAGTTGAGTACAGTTTATCTTAAGGTACAAGTACCTATAGATCAAGGGAGAAAGCAAGTAATCAAATTAGTACAAAAATATAAAAATGTGTATAAATAGCTTTATAGAATGAATTAGTTGTTTCTTTAAATCTATTCCTGTCCAACATTCGCTCCCCCAAATATTAGGCATATTCATGTTGATACTATTGCTGTATATGTAATATAAATGCTTCACTAGGTATAGATGCCTAGAAAAATTTGATCATTTTTCTGTAAGAGAACATAGGCCATGAAATAAAGGGGTGAACTGTGAAAGAAAGGGTTAATTCAGTAGGACTGTGTTGCTCAAATTTTTCACATTCCCCCAGAAAGCTTGTCTTCAGAACTGTTCCTGACCAGTTCCTGAAAGTTAAGCTCTCAGTCCACTGAGTATTCTGCCTGATAAGAGTGTATTTGTGTATCGGAGGCCGTAAGCCACATGTTACCAGTTTGATTAAATAGTTTACACTAACGATGCAATTTATGGTGAATGCCTGTTTGTGTTCTGAGGCCTGGAGTCTGAGTAGCTGATGTCAGTCACATGGCTGCTTCATACCTACATGAGTGACCTCCCATTAAAAAAGTAAACATCAAGGCTCAGATGAACTTCCTTGGTTGGCAATAATACTTCACATATACTGTCATGCATTGTTACAGAGAAAATTAAATGCATCTGTGAGACTCCATTGAGAATGAGCACTTGGAAGCTTGTGCCTGATTTCTGAATTTCATCCCATGTGTCGTTTCCCTTTGCTGATGTTGATGTGCATCTTTCTACTGTAAGAACTACAACCATGAGTATAACAGCTTTTCTAAAACCTATGAGTCATTTTAGTGCATCATAAAGCTTGGGGGTGGTCTTAGAGCCCCTCGACATTGTTAAAAACAAATAGATCTATATCTATATAAGCTAGGTAAGGAGTTGATTTGTCAATAGGCTGAAAGGAATCTCAGGAATAAGTGTTACATATATCCTATTTACTGTAGTTTCTCAAACAGTACAAAAATAGGTTTGGGTGGAATGTCTTAATGAGTACTAACTCAAACAATTTTTCATAATGACTCAATATATGACATTTATATCATTTGTGTGTGTGTGTGTATGTGTTCATGTCTCTGAATTTCTAATGCTTGCCCTCAGACATCTGGTATTTACTCTCCAGCTCCTTTACTGACTGTTTCTCTGAAAAAATATACTAATCTATGCCCTTCCAAGATCTGCAGGCTACGTCACCCATAGAACACAAGAAGCCACAGGCTTCTTTAGGGGAAGAGAGAACGTTTAGATATTTTTCTTGTTATCACATTATTTTCTTCTTCTTTCCCCCAAAACTTCCTCCACTTTTATGAGGGCTTTCCCCATAAAATAGTATGCCATATTATATTCTCTATTATATTCTGCCATATTATATTCTGCGCTAAGGACATACTTAACTAAATAATCTGTTATCTTGTTTTTTATATCTCTAGATATATTATAAATGTATGTGTATGTGTGTGCTTGCTAAATATACATTATTTTGGAAAGCAAAAAAATACATTTGTAAGAAACATTTTTAAACACAGATTAGGCAAAGACAGTGGCAGTTACTACTGTTTATTTACAAAGGGCCCACCTTCCACCCTTCGTCCTTTCTGGGAATGACCTCCTCCCTCTGTAGGTATAAAAATGCCAGACACTCACTTTCCCAGTTATCATTGCAGATAGAATAGCAGATATGTGATTAAATCCTGGCCTATGTGAACAAGGAGAATGTGTTAATATCATATATTGTGCTTCTAGGAAAAAATCATTAATAGAATCAGAGTTAACAATAAAATATAATCTTTCTCCCTCTATTTCTGTACTTAGATGTTTTGATTCATTGAAATGTTGCCTGGATCATTTGCAGACATTTTACAACATATGTGGAATATTAAAAGAGAAGAAAACCTAAAACCATATTATCATTTGCTTAATGACTGATAGATTCATCTACCTCTGCTTTTCTCTTATTTAGGAAAAATAACCACTCAGTATTTTACCATAACAAACACATTAGTAGATTGATAGAAAATATTTTTGAAACTAGGAAACCAAAATGAAGATGCTTAAGTTTAACTGAATATTTTATTAAATTCCATAATCAGTCATAAACTTGAAATAAATATATTAACCATCTAGGTTATATATATTACCTACAAAAAACTGAAGCAGCAGAGGTTAACAAGATAAGTGTTACAATCAGTGTTAATAAATTTATCAAAGGCAGAAATGAGATGTTGAGGAAAATATTTTTTCCTCACCTTTGGTGGAATGACCTGTATAATTGGTAAGGTTGGTAGAGAAATCAGGAAGGCATCCTCCAGCTCCTTTATTCATTAAAAGCTTATATGCCTAGAGAATGTGCTTTCTTTCAAACATTCATGATAAGTGAGCTTAGAGATATGGCCTTGCCTATGGGAAAGGTGTGTACAGGTTGAGTATAAATAGCTGTTCTATATTCATTGTTTAATTCTGATATTCAGAAGATGACCTGAATTTATAAATAGGCCTCATTTACAAATGTCCAGTTTTAAGAAGATCTCCATCTATGTTATTTATGTCTTACTTTTCAATTAATCTAAAACTAGCATGTAAAAGAGTATTTTATTAGAAGAGTTACCTCAGACTTCAACATGATAAATGAATAATGATCCATTCAGGTAATTAAGAAACATGGCATAGTAAACAGCTGCTAGTATCTCACATGTATCCCTTTGGCACTCATCTGACACTAATAAGTAGGGAAGATTTTCTGAGAAGCCAAGCACATCACAAAAATCTACCGCTAAGCTGAATCATTTTTAGTTCACATATTTTATTTCCTTCTAGTTGGAAAATTGTCCTCATTTCTAGTTTGGCTTCCTCACCAATAAAGGGGCTAGCTGTGTCAAAGTCCTCACCGTACTTATCCTGTTCTCCATTACATGTGAACTAGGGTCAGTCACTTAATAAAGCATAACCATATTTGCAGGATTCTCCAGCAGTTCCTGAAATCTTGATTACTTCCTGCTTACTGTCCAAAGGCTGGTCCTTGTCCTAGGCCATTATTCTCTGACATGAACTTTTTGTACAGGACTCTTTTAGAAAGGACAAACCACTTTTTTACCAACTTTTTCTTTTACCCTTTGGATGGACTCAATCAAGATTTGGTAAGAGCTAGTTGATATTTCCTTCAATCATTTCCCATAAGCTTTGTATTTTCCATAAACTTAAAATGCTGACTTTCTGTTGTTACCTGTTCTGTGGTGTTACAATTTTTTTTATATATTAAAATACATGTTGGGTTATCTCATTGTTTTTTGAGAGAAATAGTAGGTGTTCAATTAGTCTGTAGACATATTGAAAACATTAAAAATTTTTATAATAAATCTTCAAATAATAAATTGACTCAAAATCAATAGATATTCAGAGATTAGACACATACACATACAAATACAACAGACTAATCAGTAGTGTATTTCTTTGTATAAGCAAATTAATGTCGTGACAAACTTATTAAGAACACCAGAGCTATGATAAATCAATGATTCCTTAATTTGGCCAGTAGATTAAGAGATTTTTTATTGACTGCCAGGGAGTTGACTGCTAGATAGGAAATGAAACAAAACAAAAGCTCACACTATTTACCACAACAAAAAAAGAGAAAAAAAGAAATACATGAATAATTGAAATAATTTTATTTAAAAATAAATACCTATAAGCTGAACAGTTGCAATTCGAAATACTCATGTGGCCAAAAGCACATGATATTCATAAGTTAAGTAGCTAATATAGGTAATTACATAGTAAAAATAATTTTAGTGGCCTAAGGGAACTTATATTTAAGTGGTGATAACCAACATGATTGAATAAGTACAAATAAACAAAATTGCACATTATTTCTTCCTTAGAAAGATATGGACATGCCTGAGTTATATAGATGTTGTTGAAATATATGATCCACCTATGTTTACTAAGTAATTGTAGGATGACTGACATAATTTTAAAATTAAATGAATGATAAAGAATATAACATTCATTCCCTCAACACATATTTTTTTCTAATTGTATTATTATGATTTTAATATTTAGAATACTGCTAAATATTTGGTAGACTTTTAACTCCTCAGTTGATGTAAGGATAATTTTTTTCTCTTGATAAAACATCTTTGGAATTTAGACAAGCTTAAAGAATATTTATGCTCTGGAATTTTCAGACAAAGGACTGAAAGACCTTAATGTTTTTCTGAACTATTTGGAAGAAAAGCTTGGCGTTCAGCACCACAGTGTGTTAGTTTACACACTGTAGTGTGTTAGTTCGTTAGATTTACTAAAGGCAAATCTGTTCCTAGGCAATAACTAGAAAAAATTAGCATGAATGGAAGAATAATGTACAGTTCTGCTGTGCATTTGAGGTAGTTTGACTATCAAAGAATGGCTATAGATGATAGAAGTCCAAAATTTTTGTTGGTTGCCAAAGCAACCAACACAGCACCTGCTAGCTACATTAGCTGAATATAGCGAAACTGCCTGCGTTGGCAGTGGTGTAACCAAGAGGGGCTTACAACTGTGATTCTTTATTTAGGATGTATTTTCTAATTTTAAAAATAAAAAGATTTTATGGAGAACATTACCCACACTGGGAATTAAGCAGTTAAAGAAATTTATAATTTCATGTTATTAAAAAAAAAATGTTGGTTTTCTAAAGAAGTAAATATTTATTTGCAATATAGACTCTACATAGTAGAAATATACCAAATTGATTGCAATTTAAGATTGAGTGTGTCCATATTTAAAACTACTAATTGTCCGTTTGCAGCCTCAGTATGTCATTAAAAGTTTGCTTGTGTCAAATTCTAACTACAGTGTAATCAGGAACCTTCTTTAATTGTTTCCAACATTTTCTCTTAAAGATAAAGATAAGCTAAATTGTGAGGCAGCACTTTGGATATGGGTAGGTAATTGGTAAGGTTTAGTTGGTTGAGAAGTATTCAATTCCCTTAAGTTCTTAGACATATCAACAAAAATTCCCAGTCTGAGGTGTGGAAAGAGGATCGACTTTATTCAGGAGAACAGTTTGCAAAATGGGACAATGCAGCTTTTGACTAAAGCCTAAAGTGCACTCCATGGAGACAAAGGGAAACTGCCTTTTATAGAGAAAGTTCCTGCCCAGGTTCCTGATTGGTCCAGTTTTATACAAATGAGGAATCCAAATCAACAGTCCTCACTGGTCCAAATCACATGGTCCTGATTGGTTGAAATCATGTGTTCCCATTGGTCATTATGGAGCAGTTTTGACTGGTTGTTATGGAGGCATATGAGGATACAGTTGCCCAGTTCTGATTGGATTGGGCGTGTCTCAGTCCATTAGTTATAAAACAAAACCAGGAACTCTCTTATAAGAATTGACTCTGGTGGCAAGAGCACAGTGCAGGAGTTTTAAAGAGTAATCTGTAGCTTCTTTCTGAAAGGCAGAATGTGTGAGGCCTCTTGACAGCAATGGCTCCTAGACTCTGGTTATGAATTTGTGCCTAGATAACCAGGAGGAGTCCTTCTTGGCAGATATATTCCATCTCAAGATTCACAGACAACATATGTTGGACAACTATTAACTCTTAGAGAATTATTTATTCATTCATTTGACATTTATTACCAGTTATGTGCAAAATATATTTCTAGGTACTTGAACTACATCAGTGAACAAAAATAGACAAAGATCCTGCCCTCATGGAAATAAATTTACTTATCAGAAGCATTAGATAACAGCAAATTATCACAATGCACAAGTAAATTTAAATTAGAAAATGATAAACTCTATAGATAAAAATAAAAAGTAGAGCCAGGTAAGGAGAATCTAAAAGGAGTAAAAGAGAGTTCAAAGTAGAGGTTGGACTTTTAAATGAGGTTTTTAGGTTTGGCATGATTATTATTATTATTTTTTTTTTTCCTAAAGGAAATTCGGGTCAGTGAATCAGTGGAAAAGCTATGCAAATTGATGCTTATCTGAGGAAGTAAGATTGCTATATCTCAATATCATGGCAATTATACAGATTCAGAGTCAATTAACCTTTACTCAGTTCTTACGATTTGCCAAGTTTTAGTGCAAAGTGTGATCATGAATAATATGCTGATTAAATAACAGTGCTGTGAACAAGTTCTCATTGCCCGGGACACTCTGAAGCGCAGGGAAGCTAAGTAAATTTCTCAGGGCCACGGTGGAGATTAATCTGAGGCAGGAAAAATGGAGGTGTGCTGAAGAGAGAGTGGTCATTTAGCAAGTTGATTTGAAAATACAGTACCTCTTTTAATTGAGTCGATAATTGTTTTTCTTTCTGTTTCTTTGAAATCAAGCCTTGAAAATAGTTTTATTAAAAACTTGTTTTATTTATTTTTTACTACACTATGTGTTGAATATGGTTTTCAAATTCAAAGTTCTTTTAAGTTCATTGTCTCATCACAGACTGTGTTACCTAGATCACATTTCTTCATTCCACATAAAAAATAAATAGTAACCACTCAGAGGTTATTGATTGTTGGAATGGAGTATTGACTTCAAAAGGAATTTAAACTAATAGGTTCAGAAACTAGAGAAATCCAGGGCATTAAGAAATCGGTTTGTTGCATATTTATATGTGTATATAGTGTTTGGGTACATTTTGAAAGAATTCTGCTTCTAATCTGGAGAGGTAAAATTTTTTGAAATAGCCATTCCAAAAACATTTTACATTAAGTAGCAAGAGGAAATCAAAGCACTTTCAATACTTTGCTTGGAAGTTCTGTTAGCTAGATGAATAAATTCATTTGATATACTTTAAGCTTCCTCATAACTGCACACAAGAGTTTTGTTAAGCTCTTTGCGACTTCATAACAAAGGGATACCCATTTTTTCCAGTTTCTAATGACATTTTTCTTACTCCTTTATAGCCATTTTTATTATTTATTTTATTTTTTTTTTCCCTTCTAGCCATTTTTATTACATTCTTTTTGGACAGCATCCTCAAAAACAAATTTCTACAATCTGTTCAAAGCAATTTAGGTTTTTCTTAGATGCCTCTCGTAATCCTTGCCTTCACCTACACTTTTAAGTATTTGTTGTGACTGCACTTCACTTCCTGTTATCTACTGCTACATAATCAATTACCCCCAATACTGTAGCTTAAAGTATCAAACATTTATTATCTCACAATTTCTGAAGTTTAGGAATCTGGGCCTGCCTTGGTAGGGTTTTGTGCCAGTTTAGGATCTCTTATAAGGCTGCAATCAAGGTGTTGACTGGTTCTGCAAGTATCTTAAGACTCCCCTGGGAGAGAAACCACTCCTAAACTCATTTACATGGCTTATTGACAGGACTCAAGTCCTTGATAGCTACTGGCCAGTGATTTCATTTCCTGGCCTCTCTTTTGGGCAGCTCACAACATGGCAGCAGGCTTCTCTGAGAAAGACTGAAAGAATAGGAAACAAAAGGTGTGTATTACGGAAGTCATAGTACTTTTATAACCTAATCTCAGAAGTGACGTTTCATAACTTTTGGCATATTCTATTAGCAAAATGTCTCTAGACACAGCTACGTTCTGAGGGAAGAGATTACATAAGGAATGCTTCCCTGTGGTTGGAGGTCATTGGGGCCATCTCAGAGGCTTCCTGTCACTATTTTCTGATAATTAGCAGAGTTTTTATATTGTACTAGCAAATAAGTTAGATGCAGAAAAAATAAATAAGAATGCGATGTATGGAGCAAAGCAGTATTTCATTATAAATTTTCATGAGTAGATAGTACATGCTACACAAATTTAGAATTTTTATTTCATAGGTTAAAGGCTACTAAGGAAAATGGATAGCTGAAGGCTTTCCGGAAGAATATATTCTCTGGTTTCAGTTTTTCAGTCTTTCTCTATGTCTCTCTCTCTCCCTCCCTCTCTGATTCATTTTTATTTTTATTTTTTTTAATTCAATTTATTTAAATTAAAAAAAAAAAAAAACCTGTTCACACATTTTTTTCCATTCCCACTCCACACCTCCGGCAACTATCAATCTGTTCTCTGTATCTATGAGCTTGGAGTGTGTGAGCATGTATGTGTGTGTGTGTATTGAGTGAGTCCATTCAACATAATACCCTTAAGTTCCATCTACATTGCTGCATATGGGAAGATTTTATTATTATGACTGAATAACATTTCTTTGTACATATGTACCACAATTTCTTGATCCATTCATCCATTGATGAACATTTTGGTAGTTTCTGTATCTTAGCTATTGTAAATAATGCTGCGATTAATGTGTGTGGGGGGTGAATATTTCTTTTTGAGTTAATGTTTTCCTTTTCTCAGAAGTAGAATTGCTGGATCATATGGTAGTTCTATTTTTAATTTTTTGAATAACCTCTATACTGATTTCCATAAAGACTACACTAATTTACATTCCCACTAAGAGTGAACAAGGGTTCCATTTTCTCCACATTTTCACCAAACTTGCTATTTTCTGTCTTTTTGATAATAGCCATTCTAACAGTTCTAAGGTGATATTTCATTTTGATTCTGATTTGCATTTCAATTTCTCATCATTTTTTTCTCTTTCTGCTTTAATTAGAAAAAATCCAGTTTTCCTAAATTTCAATCATCTAGTTTATTGATTTTTTATTCTAAATATCTAATGTGATGTTATGCCTATCCAATACACTTTTATTTTAGATATTAAATTATATATTTTATGAATATCCATATTCCTCTGAAATTTTCTCTCTCTTCACAATTTTGATTTTATTATATACATTGCATATAAAATGTTCATTGGAAACTGAAGCATAATTTTATTTTGTTAATTTTCCAAAAAATTTAGGCCTTTTCGTCTCTGGGATTTAGTGTGGGGGGAAGGTACTAATGATTTTCACTTCTTTACAGTCAAGTTCAGCTGGTTCAGGGCTTCAAATTTAATTAGATAGAGTTTCTTGGTAATTACACCAACTCCCAATCACCCAGTGGTGGCCTTTATAATCCTGTTAGTATTTAAGCTGGAAGAGTATTACCTGCACTTTCTCCTGGGCCCTCTTTTGATGCTACTTTTTGGACATGGCTGGGATAGGAATTATTGGGCCAAGGAGTCAGCTCCTGTCTTTGGGGCTTTTTGAGACTCCAACCAATTTCATAATACCACAATGAAATCCAAAACATGCTTGATACCCTTCATTCTTGCATAATTTACTCACTCCATGATACCTGCCTCCTGCATGGTCCACTAACCTCCAGGATCCTCTGATCTTCTCTGAGCATTTTATTGTTTCCCTCTCTCTAGAATTTAATTCATCAAAGCTTCCTTCCTCTTGCCTTCTACTTTATCTTTTAGCCCCATAAAAAAGTATAAATTTTATCTCGTCAAGTTGCTTCACATTATTGTAAAAGCAAAGGTCTTGTTTGTCCTCTATCTTCCTTGGAAATGCAATTTCATCTGCTTTATTTATAACACTAGAGTAAAAAACAATATTTGTATTCCTTTAAAAGGTTTAGTTGAATGTCTACAGATAAGTTTAATTAAAATTCATCTTTTCAGACTTCTATAATTTTTTAAATACCTTGTGATTATAATCTTATGTTAAACATTTTCATAATGAAGTGTAAGTTGTCAATAACCTTTTAATTGTTTTATTTGAATAATTAAATTTTCATTTTTATATCATATTATATTGCATTAGGGTATATATACAAATTATGACTTTTCATTTATTATTTTATATTCCATAAAATTCCTTAGATTGCCTAGCCACCATTCTATTCATTAAAATATTTGTAACTGATAAAATTTTCAAATTGATAGAAAATTTAGTAGTATCTATTCTAATTATTTCATTTTTTAAATTACAAAACTAAGGCTTGAAAATTACAAATTACAAATATCTGCATCTATTCAATAAGTGTATTTTTCTAAAATACTTTTCTGATGCAACCCATTATCAGGACTCATGTTTGCTGCTTGAGTAGGGATTAACATTACCCAATAGGATTTATTATTCTTGCTTTTTCATTTTTAAATCTCTGGTGTGATATCTGAAGCTCACAGTAAATACTAGCTACTCTGATGATATTGTTCATTCTAAGGAGATACAGAATATAAACACTAGCTATATAGAAAATGATGTAACTAAATTCAATAAGTCTGGTAAGGCTCCAAAATTAGACCTGGGGAAACACAATTGTTTATTTACTCTTTTGTATTTTCACTGCACTGATATTTTATTAATATACATTTTCATTTTATTAAGATAACCAAGATAACCAAGCTATGGATAAAAATAAGTGTATCTTGATTTTTATTTATCCATCATATGTTATAATGCTATTTTATTAATTTGATTTATTATTTATAAATTTAAAAAAATCTTTCCTTAAAGACATATATTATTTTAGGCATAGAGATAAATTTTTTTCAAGTGTTACCTGCTCAATTTTTATTAATGTATTTATTTTTAATCTTTAATTGATTTTTCTTTGTTGCGATATAATAGGCAAATAATATTATAAAATATTTAAAGTGTACATGATAATTTCATATACATATACAATGTGAAAGGATTTTCCCATTGAATTAATTAATATATCCATAACTTTATGTATGTGTGTGTGTGTGAGAGAGAGAGAGAGAAAGAGAGAACATTGAAGTTCTCTCTTTGCAAATTTCCATTACACAATACAGTGTTATCAACTTTATTTACCATGTTATACATCGGATCCTCAGACTTTATTTTTCTCATAGCAGACAGTTTGTTCCCTTATATCAATCTCTCCCTATTTCCCCCACACCAGCCCCTGGTAACCACTTTCTACTCTCTGTTTCTATGAGTTCAACACTTTTTTCAGATTCCACATATAAGTAACACCATGCCCTATTTGTCTTTCTCTGTCTTATTCTACATAGCATACTGCCCAAATGGCAAGATTTCCTTCCTTTTACTATATAAATATATGTATATATATGTATTTGTGTGTATATAGTTGTGTATATATACGTATATGTATGTGTGTGTACACACACACACACACACACACACACACAATTTATATAATCTCACATTTTTGTTATCCATTTATCCATTGATAGACACTTAGGTTGTTAACATGTCTTAGCTATTGTAAACAAAGCTGCAATGAACATGGGGGTGCAGATATCTTTTTGAGATAGTGATTTTATTTCCTTTGGATTAAAACCCAGAAATGGAATTTTTGGATCATATGGTAGTTCTTTTTTAATTTTTTAGAAACTTCCATACTGTTTTCCATAGTGGCTGCACCAATTTACATTCCCACAAAAAGTGAACAAGGGTTCCTTTTTCTCCATATCCTTACCAACACTTATTTCTTGTCTTTGATAACACCATCCTAACACATATGAGATGCTATCTTATTTGTTTTAGATTTACATTTCCTAAAGATTAATGATGTTGAGCATCTTTCCATGTACCTGTTAGCTATTTGTGTGCCTTCTTTGGAAAAATGTCTATTCAGATCTGCCCATTTCTAATAATGATTGTTATTTTTTTTTTGTAGTTGTTATTGAGTTGCAAGAGTTATTTAGAGAATTTGTATATTTATCCCTTATCATATGTGTAATTTACAAAGATTTTTCCCTATTCCATAAGTTGTCTTTTTATCTTGTTGATGGTTTCCTTTGTTATTCAGAAGCTTTTAGTTTGTAGTCTCACTTTTTTATTTTTAATTTTGTTGCCTTTTCTTTAGGTGTCAAATCCAAAAAAATCATCTCTAAGATAGATGTCAAGGATATAACTTCTTCTAGGAGTTTTAAGTTTTCAGATCATGTTTAAGTCTTTAATTTATTTTGAGTTGATTTTGGGTATGGTGTAAGATAGTGGTTCAATTTCATTCTTTTGCATGTGACTGTCCAATTTTCCCAATATGATTTATTGAAGAGACTGTCCTTACCCATTGTATATTTTTCACTGCTTTGTCATAAATTAATTGACCGTATGTCTGCGGTTTAATTTCTAGGTTCTCTATTCTATGTCATTGATCTACTTGTCTGTTTTTCTGTAAATGCCAAACTGTTTTGATTACTATACTTTATAATATAGTTTGAAATTAGGAACCGTGATGCCTCCAGTTTTGTTGTGTTTTCTTAAGACAGCTTTGGCTATTTGAGATCTTTTGTGGTTCCAGAAAATTTTAGGATTGTTTGTTCTATTTTTTGTGAAAAAGGCTATTGGAACTTTGATATGAATTGCATTGAATCTGTAGATTACTCTGGATAGTAATTTTAACAATATTAATTCTTCTAGTCCATTGTGTTGCTGCAGATTTGAGGTTCCAAGGTAAGGGATACGAGGCTTAGGCAGTAGGAAGAAAATGAAGGAATCCATAGGCAACTGCAACATAGTTTTTTATTCCAGCCAGGGCACAGCCAACTGCGCAGGGTGGCAGTACCTTTTATACAAATGTTAAACAATAGTGGCACACTGCCAGATAATGAAAGCCTGTGCATGTGTACTGGGCACATGATTGCATAAGGGGAGAAGTGCTAAGTCATTTCTGCTCAGAAGTTAGCTGCTAAGGGTGTGGGGAGAGAGCCTGATTGAAGCCATCTTTCTTTCCCCACACACACTGAACACAGACTATTTTTCCATTTTTTTTTTTTGTTTTTGTCTTTAATTTCTTTCATCAATGTCTTACAGTTTTCAGTATATGAGTTTTTCCCCTTATTGGTTACATTTATTGCTAGGTGTTTTATTTATTTTCATGAAAACAGATTGTTTTAATTCCTCATTCTGATAAATCATTATAAGTATATAGAAGAAACACAATTTAATATATTAATTTTGTATCCTTCAACTTCACAAGATATATTAATTCTAACAGTTTTTTGGTGGAATCTTTATGATTTTCTGTATATTATCTTATGTCATTCACAAATAGAGAAAGTTTTACTACGTGCTTTTAAATTCAAATGCGTATTATTTTTTCATGCCTAATTGCCCAGTACTATGTTAAATAGATATAGTAAGAATAGGTATCCTTATCTTATTCCTAATCTTTGAGGAAAAGATTTCAGTGTTTCACAGTTGAGTATGTTAGCTATGAGTTTGTTATATATGGTCTTTATTATGTTGAGGTACATTCCCTCGATGCCCAGTTTGTTGTTTTTATTTTTCATAAGTGATGTTGAATTTAGTCAAATGCTTTTTCTGCATCTATTGAGATTATTATGTTATTTTTACCCTTCATTTTGTTAGTATGGTTTATCACATTAATTGATTTGTGGATGTCGAACAATCCTGGCATCTCAGGAATGTCTCATTTGATCATGGTGTATGATTCTTTTAATATATTGTTAAATATAGTTTGCTAATATTATGTTCAATGCCAGATCTTAGTTTAGGTGTTGAAAATTTGGCAGTAAACAAATTAGCTAAAATTCCTGACACTGTGGAACCTTGGTTCTAGATTATTGTTCTATTTTTATTTATGTAAAGTGTAATTAAGTTAGGCACATTTTCATATGCTTAGATGAAAATTCTTATGTTTCATTTTACCTTTGGTTTTAATTAATGATGAATTATTAAGTTTATCATTTACATACCTATTTAAAGTGAACACTAGCTATATTTCTCTTATTAATATCTTTTTTTCTGAAAACAGTTTAAGATGTTTTATTTCCAAGACGATATAAGGAGGGGCCAGTATTCATTGATAATTTTCCTATACTGAAAGTGTATAAAAAGTGAGGACATATCTGTATATTAAACCAGTTTGTCAAGAGAAGCGAAAATCAAGCTAAAAAGAATTAGTTGACCTTTAAACACTATAATATGAGTTTTAGAAATGTCACTCTGACTTTACAAATTCTTTCACAGTTTGAAACAATTTACATATATAATAATAATGTGAAATTTGTAAAAAGATATAAAAAGAGCAAAAATCTTTTTAGGTACATCTTTTCTAAAGTACCAGAAGAGAAATAATTCTCTAGTTGTTTTGCTAAATTTATAATGTAATTTAAGAATATAATAAATAAATGCTTTCTTCTTTTATGTCATTTTTTCCTTATTTTTTAAATCTTTTTTTCCTCCTTATAACCAAAACACTGGAAAAAAAAAAAGCCAGCGTGCTAATATACTAACTAAAAATGTTGTAAAGAATTTAAATAACACTAATGTAATGTTTACTACAGATAATGTACTCTATTAAATGCTGTATGTCTGTGTACTTAATTCCCATACTAATGCTCTAAGGTGAATTATACTACTCTATTTCACTTTTACAGATAAAGAAACTGAAGCTCTATTATTATCCAATATTAAGCAGTATTAAGCAGAACAAGTAGTAAAACCTAGCTCATCAGACTTCAAAGTTCACTTCATTAAAACTGAATGGCCTGTACACACTGAGGTTCCAAAAGTGGCCAGGTCCTTGGACTAAGCACTATGTGAATATTAACACATTTAACCTGAATAAACAAGACCTTAAGTTTAGTTATTATCATTCTGTGCATAAAGAATTAAACATGGAATGATTAAGTAACTTGTCAAATTTCATGGGAATAATAGAATTGAAATTTATATTCATTGTTCTATGACTTCAAATTCAATGCTTTTAGATGATTTGTCCTGGTTTGTCCATTAAGTATCTGTTTAACCCTGTTATTCCAGCCTAATTATTTATAGTGTCTCCTTTTAATCTTACAGGTATCTCAGTTTGGATGATGAAGTATCTGATTATCTTGTTAATACCTCACCACATGGCTCCCAGTTTGGAGCTCCTAAACTGACTGCCTTGAGTCACAACTCAGAACTGTTACCAGGAGATCACATTCCTCTATAACAAAAGCTATCTCATTGATCTTATCACCCTATAATAGCTTCATTGATAATTGACTGCTTTGATGGTTGTCCATTATTTCTTCTCTGGCCATATCTATGTCTGAGCATCTCCTGCAGGGAAAATGTATCCCTGTCTTTTTCATCAGAAATAATTCTTTTACAAAAATACAATCATCAAGAAAAGTCTCATTCATTGGCTGCAAATTGTTGGATTAGAGATGGCCCCTCATTCTTGTGTGTGATGGACCAGACACTTCATCCTCTCATTCTAATCTAAGTTATTACTATCAAATACTAAGTGAATACTTGGCCATTTCAACAAAACAACTCATATTGCATACTTTAGCAAAAGATATCATGTGAGTCAATATGATAGAAAGATGATCCAAGTCTGCATATTTCCATTATAAAAACATATTGAATCAGCAGGAGTAGTAGAAAAGCCAAGGACCCAAACTAGTATCACTAGTAATTAAAAAGTGACACAAAGAAAGAAATGGAAAAAAGGTAACATTGTCTTCTTTCAAATTAAATAGAAATGCTATTGAAACTTTTGTGTGTGTATGTGTGTGTGTGTGTGTGTGTGTGAGAGGCATAAGGCACTGTTGTAATTAGATGGAGGTTGTGTGTGTGTGTGTGTGTGTGAGAGAGAGAGACATAAGGCACTGTTGTAATTAGATGGAGGAGAGTGAATTCCAAACTCCAGCTTTACTACTCACTATCTGGGGCAACTGCGCTAAATTATATACATAGGTTTGCTTACATATAAAAGATAAATAATAATAGTAACTACTTCATAGGTTCTTGAACATTAAATTAGATAATGCATGCCTAACTACTTGTATATCGTAACTGCTTAATACATTGTTATCATTGCTATGTTTATCAGTCTTACACAATTTGCAAGATGGACATCTCAACTAATTTACCACGACTTATAATTACTTATAAGTATAAGTCAATAAATATTTTAAAGTTTCAGTATATTAAAAAAAATTTTAACATTATAAAATGTTTCAATTGTTTTGAAGAGAAAATGTTCACGTTGTTAATTCTTGAGATTATTTCCTTGTTATCACTCCATAATTTGGTTTTGTAGTATAACAGAAAATATTCTTCTTCAAAAAGAAGCTTAACATTCACTCATTTTTTTCTTGGTTCTTATGCAATATCAAAAAGGACCTGTGAAAATACAGAATGTTAAAGGAGAATTTAACTGCTATTCACAAGTATGGCATTGACAATGTGATTCTTCATTCTGGAGAACCTGCTTTGGTAGCAGTTTGGCCAGTCCATGAATTTAGCTCTTATTTAAGAAAAATAAGATGACTTGAAATAGATGACCTTGGTATACTATCACTGTATGAAGATAATCATTAATAATTCATGGGAGAGTAACCTCATAAGGTCAGTGGTATGCTCATCTCAGATTTCTTCACATCAGTGCACAAAATTGAGAGGTAATTGACCAAGTTACCACTGTTCTTTTAGCCTGAAGATTTGTTGATTGTTAGTTGATAGAGAAAAAGACATTATTGCAATACCTTATCCTTCACATTATCACCGTGTTTGTGCAAAGAGATTTTTTATATCGGATCAGGTCTAACACCTTGAATGAAGATGAAGAGAAATTTTACAGATCCAGTTAAATATCTTTGCTTTTAGAGGATGAATTATAGTTTTTTTGTTTTTATTTATTTATTTATTTATTTTTATTAGAAGGGAGTATTAAGCTAATAGCTTTCAGGGTGTAACATATTTCAAAGGGCGAAAGAGCTGCTGAGGTCTCCTGTGCCTCTTTTCCTTACTTTTATTAAATATTTTATCACTCTAGAAAATACTTTAGAGCTTGTTACTACTATTGGATCCTACAATGCAATAACATAATGTGCTGCAAAGACAATTCCCATTCTTATATGTCTACATGGAAGCTCTAGCCTCTAAACAAAGATCTTCATGGCAGATGTATCTATTTTTCAAGATGTATTTCACATAATTTACTAATAATTAGTCAGAAGTCTTATGATGAAGCTGTTTTATAGGTAAGCATCACATTAAAATACCTTCTAGGTGTTAAAGAAAAAAAGGCACCTGACAAGATGAAGAAAAAATAAGTTGATTTTATTCTAATACTACTGCAATAGGGGAGTGAGACTGAACTTGCCTCCACTGAAGAGAAAAAATGGCTGAGGGTAGGATGGGGATTTAAGTACTAGGTATGCTAGTGAAAAAATACTAGAGATTATTTGAGGGGGTGAGAATGGAAGAAAATTTGATCAATAGATGTGTCAAGCATTTAGTTACTCCTGAGTGTGCCAGTTTTTCCCTGTAATTAGGCCATCTATGCCAATTTGCAGCCATTAAAGTTAGTATCCTAGCCTCCATCAACAATTAGGAGATAAGAGTGCTCTTTCCTTCCACGTTTACATTTCAAAGAAAAGGGTCCCTCCCTTTTAAGGCAGGCAGTTCTTTATATAACTGGCAAGATGCTGACAGATTTACATATATTTCACAGGGTCAAAGAAAGAATTTATAATTATGTGTTCTAAAGTAAATGCTCCAAGAAAAGAAATTTCAGGGACTTACTATTTCTATCTCAAGGGGAAGAATTATACTAACGTTTAATCAGGCTGAGTGGAAAGTTAAGGCTGTCTCGGTCATTGGTTACTACTACTGTTGTTTCAACAGTATCTACAAAGAAACATTATAGACTATTCAAAACAAATAAGTACACCTATAAGATAATCACTGTGCCAAAGAATATTAATAAATATTAATGTCTGCCATTTATTTAAGAGTTTCTTTTAATTAACAAGAACATTAATATTTATAGCTTTTAAAAATATCTTTTGAAATAGATATTGCATAACAAAACAGGGAAGAGTTGGGTCTGAGGAAAACTAAATTGTCTAGGTCAATCATTGAATATGTTACTGAATTTAAATTAACCCCAGACCTCCCCACAAAGTATAAACTTTGGAATGATTCTGCATTGAGTCATGTCTCTATTAATACCAGCTCTATGATATCATTTAGCTTACCTTCACTTTACCTTAGTCCTTATCTAGAGATAAGGGCCAATAGTACTATCTGCCTTGAGGGATTAGTATGAACATTACATGAGACATAGCAAAGAAAATTTTGAAGAAAACGACTAGCCCATTTTAAGTGTCCTATAAAGGCTAATTGTTACTGTAAATTCTGTGTTCTCACTATGCCATACTGCTTCCTAAGGGATAGTATTTTGAAGATTTCAGAGAATTATATGAATCACTATTATAGGCATCAATTACTTGTCTTTCTTATACTGAATTTTACAGCATTACTCATTACTTTGATTAACTTGTTTTGATTATAGGTTCTATTATTTTTATTAACGAAAACAAACAATTTTTTTGTAAATACAAAGTGAACTAAAATACAGGTCCATGGAAATAATACTCTATTTACTACTTTCTTAATAGCAATAGTGTGTTATAATGGGTAAACACACAAGCTCTACAGCATTAGATACTTGGATTCAATCCTGGCTCTAAGACTAGTTGGTGAACATAGGCAAGTTAATGTAAATCTCTAAATTCTTAATTATCTTTATCATCTGTAAAACAAGAATGATAGTGACAGTTTTTATTGTTCTTGTGAGAATGTAATAAGCTAATGAAATGCACTTAGAATAGTTTCAGGCACAAGAGTATGCCTTTATCATAACTGAGAGCTATCATCATCATTACTTAATTACCATGATACTTAATTACACATCATACTCCTGGAATTCCATCATAAAAACCAATAATAAAAAGTAGTAAGGACAAATTTTTTACATTATAATAACTTTTTCACATATGAAAAATATCAACTACTACTTATCTGGTAGAGTTTAAAGCTTTCCCTATCCTTTCTTTTGTACTCGGACTAATCCATTTGAAGATGTGGGTAGAAAATATTTGTGTCAAAGGAAAGAAGAAATCATTCAGTAAGAACATAAAATTTACATGTTGACATGCTCTTTGAAAATATGGTGATAAATAAAAAGTGGCCATTTTAATGGTTAAAAATGCATATACAAACACATATATGTGCATATATATACATATACACATATATAAACATATACAGAGTGATTATGAATTATATATATTCCATGTACACATACATAGAGTTTAGAAATATTAAATCCTCATGTACTACTCTCATGAAATATTTAGGACAGACTTTTAAATCAACAAAATAATTTTATATATTTTTCAATAGATTCCTAATTACTTAAATAAATGGTATACATTAATATTAATAGCTTTGGAAACCAACTCTTCTATAACGACCTGCCAGAAAGCCAACCTGCTGTAAGTCTTGCGTATAAGTCTTGGGAGAAGTCATACTGCTGTCTCTAGTAACAATCCAAGAAGTCAAAAATAGTTTCTGTAACAAAATGGTCCGGGCTTGATTATTAACTGACAACTTCCCTCATTTTTGTTCCTGCATCAGATGTGGGACCAAACAGAGAAAGGCAAATAAGCACTTTTTATCAATAGTATAGAATACCCAAATTCTAGTTAGCTTGCCTATAGTTTCCCCATGCCAATGGCCTCAATCAGGGCACACCTGAAGGTTTCTCTTTTTTTTGCTATAAATCTTTCCCACTCCTCTGACTGCTTTTGAACCTGTACCAAGAACAAATGGTAATGGCTGACTTCCTTGCTACAGCGAGCTTTGAATAAATACCTTTTGCTTGTTCTCATTCAGTTGGCTTTGTTTATTTTCAGTTATAATGGAAGTCCCACTGTGATCTCCCAGTCTTCACTGCTCTTGACACAGACTCCAGGCTTTGACCAGGTACAATACTGACATAGGCCCCTTGTGCCTTGCTGCTTGTAGATTGTGTAGTCTATGAAAATGTGGTAAATTAGTATGGAGGTCTGAACTCCTCTTTATGTTGAGTTCCCAGGCTATTTATTTTTTGGTTTGATACCTGGATTGTGTTATTGATTCTCATTTACTTGGCATTCTTATCCTTGGTAGAATTAAGCCATTCTTTCTCATTCCTCATTGCTGTCTTTTGTGTTATGAAACAAAATTAATTTTAGACTATAATAAAAAATAAAAAGTATTTGAGCAAAACAAGCTGCAGACCAGGAAACACAGATTCAGGTATCAACCTAAACTGCGTTCTGCTAAGACAAAGAGGAAACTACTTTTCATAGTGAAGCTGAGAGTTCAGGCACAAATTCTCAATATACAGAGTATAAGAAGCCCCTGTCAACAAATGGCTGCTGCACTCTTATTATAAAATTTGGGCCCTTGGTTGATTATGAGGAGTCCTCAGCAAATAAATTCCTTCTTGGGGTTCACATCAAATGACTCTTCTTTAAAAAAAAAATAATAATAATTTATATTTTTCAATTAGAGTTGACATTCAATATTATTCTATATCAGATTCAGGTATACAGCATAGTGGTTAGACATTTATATAATTTACAAAGTGATCTCTCCAATTAATCTAGTACCCACCTGGCACCGTACACAGTTATTATAATATTATTGACTGTATTCTCTATGCTGTACTTCACGTTCCCATAACTGTTTTGTAACTACTAATTTGTACTTCTTAATCCCTTCATCTTTTCCATTTAGCCCCTCAATTCCCCTCCCTTCTGATAATCACCAGTTTGTTCACTGTGAATCTTTTTATTTTGTTTGTTTATTTTGTTCTTTAGATTTCACATATAAGTGAAATTATACGGCATTTGTCTTTTTCTGCTGACTTCTTTCACATGTTGTTACAAATGGTAAGATTTTATTTTTTTATGACTATTATTGTATTGTATCTATATACCACGACTTTGCTTTATCTGATTATCTACTGATGGGCACTTAAGTTGGTTCCATACCTTGGTTATTGTAAATAATGCTGCAATAAACATAGGAGTACATATATCTTTTCAAAGCAGTGTTTTGGTTTTCTTTGGATAAATACTCAGAAGTGCAATTACTGGGTCATAAGGTAGTTCTAATTTTAATTTTGTAAAGGAACTCTAAACTGTTTTCATAGTGTCTATAATAATTTTCAATCCCACCAACAGTGCACACGAGGTCTCTTTTCTCCAAATCCTCACTGACACTTGTTTCCTGATTTATTAATGATAGCCATCCTGACAGGTGTGAGGTGATATCTCATTGTGGTTTTAATTTTCATTTCTCTGATGATTAGTGATGTTGAGCCATACGAATGTCCTCTTTGGAGATTTCTATTCAAGTCCTCTGCCCATTTTTTAAATTAGATTACTTGTTTTTTTTTGGTGGTAAGTTGTATGAGTTTCTTTTTTATTACTATAAATTTTGGATATTACCATATGTATCATAGGCATTTAAGTCATTAATTTAATCTGAGTTAATTCTTATATACGGTATAAGAACGTGGTCCAGTTTCATTTTTCTGCATGTACCTATCCAGTCTTCCCAACACTATTTATTGAAGAGAATGTCTTTACCCCATTACGTATTCTTGTCTCGTTTTTCATAGATTAAATGACTATATAGATGTGGATTTATTTCTAGGATCTGTTCCATTGATCTATGTGTCTGTTTTTGTGCCAGTTCCATGCTATTTTGATTAACCTTATAGTATAATTTGATATTAAGTATCATAATAACTCTGATTTTGTTCATATTTCTCAAGATTGTCGTGGCAATTCAGGGTCTTTTATGGTTGCATATAAATTTTTGGATTATTGGTTCTAGTTCTCTGAAAAATAAAATTGATATTTTGATAGGGATTACATTGAATCTATAGATTGCTTTATGGTGTCTGGACATTTTAACAATGTTAATTCTTCCTATCTATGAGTACAGTATATACTTCCATTTATTTGTATCTTCTTCAATTTCTTTCTTCAAAGACTTGTAGTTTCCCAAGTACAGGTCTTTTACCTCCTTGGTTAAGTTTATTCCTAGGTATTTTATTGTTTTTGATGCAGTGTAAATGGATTGTTTTCTTAATTCCTCTTTCTGTTAGTTTATCTTTGGCGTATAAAAATGCAACCAACTTCTAAATATTAATTTGGTATCTGCTACTTTACTAAATTAATTTATCAGTTCTAAGAGTTTTTTGGTGGAATCTTTAAGATTCTCTATGTATAGTATCCTGTTAACTGCAAATAATGACAGTTTTACTTCTTTCTTTCAGTTTCTTGTCTAATTGCTATTGCTAAGACTTCCAATACTATGTTGAATAAACACAGTGAAAGTGAACATCCTAGTCTTGTTCCCAGTCTTAAGGAAAACTCTTTCAGCTTTTCACCATTGAGTACGATGTTAGCTGTGGGTTTGTCATATATGGGCTTTATTATTTTGAGATATGTTTCCTCTATTTCCACTTTGCTGAGAGTTTTATCATAAATGGATGCTGGATTTTGTCAAATGCTTTTTCTGTATCTATTGATATGATCATATGGCTTTTATCTTTCAATTTGTTAATGTGGCATATCACATTGAGTTGCAAATATTGAACTAAACTTGCAGCTCAGGAATAAATACAACTGGATCATCGTGTATGATACTTTTAGTGTGCTGCTGAATTCGGATTGCCAATATTTTGTTGAGAGTTTTTGCATCAATGTTCATCAGATATTGGCCTATAATTTTCTTTTTTTGTAACATCCGTCTGGTTTTTGAATCAGGGTAATGGTGGCCACATAAAAAGAGTTAAGGAGCCTGTTTTGCTCTTGAATTTTTGGAAGAGTTTTAGAAGAATAGGTGTTAATTCTTCTTTGAATGTTTGGTAAAGTTAACCTGTGAAGCCGTCTGGTCCAGGACTTTTGTTTTTTGATTACTGATTCAACTTCATTAGTAGTAATCAGTTGATTAAGATTTTCTGTTTCTTCTTGACTCAATCTTGAGAGATTATATGTTTCTAGGAATTTATCTATTTCTTCTAGATTGTCCAATTTGTTGGCATACAATTGCTAGTAATGTTTTTTATAATCCTTTGTACTTTTGTGGTGTCAATTGTTACTTCTCCCCTTCGTTTTTCTTTTTTATTTATAAGAGTTCTCCATATTTTTTTCTTGATGAGTCTGTTTAAAGGTAAATCAATTTTGTTTATCTTTCAAAGAACCAACTCTTGGTTTCGTTGATCTTTTGTATTTTTTTAAGACTCTATTTTGTTTATTGCTACTTTGATCTTTATTATTTCTTTCCTTTTGCTCACTTTGGGCTTTATTTGCTGCTTTTTTTGTTTTGTTTTGTTTTGTTTTGTTTTCCCTAGTTTCTTTAAGTGTAATGTTAGATTATTTATTTCAAACTTTTCTTGTTTCTTCAGTTAGACCTCTATTACTATGAATTTCCATCTTAGGATTGCTTTTGCTGTGTCCCACAGATTTGTGGTCATTGTATTTTCATTTCATTTGTCTCCAGGTGTCTTTTGATTTCTTTCTTGATATTATTGTTAACCTGTTCATTGTTTAGTAACATTATTTAGCTTCCACGTGTTTGTGCATTTTTCAGTTTTTTTCTTGAATTGATTTCTGGTTTGATACAAATGTGGTCTTGCAAATCGTTGAATTCATTCTCTCTTCATCGAATCTACTGTTGATTCCTTCTAGTATATTCTTCATTACAGTTATTGTATTCTTCATTTCTGACTGGTTATTTTTCATGGTTTCTATGTGTGTGTGTGTGTTTTTTTTGTTTGTTTTGTTTTATGCTTTCTATCTCATTTTTGAAATTCTCATTGAGTTCATCTATTCTCTCCCTAACTTCATTGAGCATTCTTATAACCAGCGTTTTGACCTCTGTATCTGGTAAGTTGCTTGCCTCCATTTCATTTAGTTATTCTTCTGAAGTTTTCTCCTGTTGTTTTGTTTGTTTTCATTTGGGACACGTTTCTTTGCTTTCTCATTTTGACTACCTCTTTATGTTTGTTTCTATGTGTTAGGTAAATCTGCAATATCTCTCAGTTTTGGCTGAGTGGCCTCATGTAGTAGGTGCCGTGTGGCCCAGTGATGCAGTCTCCCTCATCACCTATGCAAGGTGCTTCCATAGTGTCCCTTGTGTGTTGTGTGTGCTCTTCTTTTGTAGTAGCCTTGATTACTGTTGGCATGTCAGTATATGAGAATTACACTCATGCTGACTGGAAGTGAGGATTGGCCATGCCCACAGAGTATGAGCTGCTGTGTCGGGGCTGACACCTGGAGTTGGATTCTTACCAGTGGACTTGTGTGCTTTTTGAGACTACCTTTTGTGTGTGCCATTTGTGGTGCTGATCAGGTGGTACTCTGTTATGGTCTGAAGCCAGCATCTGGGTGTGTTAATACTGGGGCCCCTTGGGAGGGGTTCCTGTGCAAATTAAGGTCAGGTGTTGCCTGTGACATGCCTGGGGTAACTTGATAGGAGCTTCAAAGAGATCTACAGTTGGTCTCTGCCTGTGCTAGACCTGGAGATGTGTCTGAGTGGCCATGGTATAAACAGAGGCCGACTGTCATCAGTATCAGGCCTGGACAGCTTACCTAAAGGCTCAGGGCACCCCAAGGCATGAAGCTGCCTACTGGCTGCCTGTAAGGCTCAGCAGCTGAGAGAGCCTTGTGCAGTATATAATTTTGGTGAGGTGGGGTCCCAGGAAGTTGGGGCAATTCATGTTCCCCAGATTAGTGTTGATTCAGATTTCATGCCAGTACTGAGCCAAGCCTGTGGCCACTCACAAAAGTCTTAGATCACACCAAGGCTAGCTGTCACCCTCTTTAGGCTCACAGATCCCTGAGATTTTTAAAGAAATACTGAAGCTAGAGACTAGGCTGGCTGCCTGCTACTCAAGACTTTTGATTGTTATTAAAAGAGACTCTTGCTGAGAGGGCAGGTTGCGGCTGATTTCCTAGCCACAAATATGCCTGGCAATTTGTGAATTGGGTGGGGCGGGGTCTCAGGGAGTCATCAGGTTGAAGAGAGCAAATATCATCAGGCCAATGCAGATTCAGATTTGGCCATGTGGGGAGAGAGTTCAACAAAAGCAAGATGGCGCCCACCTGTGGGCTGCACAGAATGTGGGCTCAACACAAGGATAATGGTTGTTGTCCCTCCATCTTTCACCCTGAAACTACAC
>NW_006436664.1:330721-334021 GCF_000325575.1 Pteropus alecto | reverse complement strand
CTAAATTGCTGTCCTTCTGCTGGGGCCCAGGATGTGTGCCTATGAGTGACGGAGTCTGTTCGTGGGCCCTTTAAGGGGATGTCTGGGTTTCCAGAAGCCTTCTGTCTCAGAATCCCCACTAATTTTCAAAGCCAAATTTTGTGGGGACTCCTCTTCATGGCACTGGAACCCTAGAATGGGGAGCTCATGTGGGGATGGAACCCTTCACTCCCCTAGAGAAGTGGTCTCCAATCTTTTTGGCACCAGAGACCAGTGCTCCTATGAGAATTTAATGCCTGATGATGATCTGAGGAGAGGCTGAGGTGAAGATGCTAGTGCTGGGGAGCAGCAAATACAGATGAAGCTTTGCTTACTTGCCTGCCACTCACCTCTTGCTGCATTTTCTGACTCTGCCATCTACAAATATTTCCTCTTGGGGTCCACAGTGTTAGCTGTTTGGGATTGTGCTGTCTAAAAGTGTTGTTTGAAGGCCTTATACTTCTGTTGTCCAAGCCAGCCTCAAAGAGTAGTGAGCTTTGTCTTTATTTCCACAAATGAAAATGAATTATATTTTGATTCAAGAATTCATTAATGTCCATGTGGATTGTCAATTTTCATTTCTAATGGTCTATAAATGTGTCTACTTTTTTTTACTTCTTCTTAGAATTGTTAGGCAGGTAGACATGAGAGAAGGGAGAATTTAGACCCAAGTCAGGGACTGCCCTTAAGACCTCCCAGAAACATTCATTTTGCAGATAAAAATGGCCTTACATACTAAAATACAAGGAAGTAAAAAACCACAAAATAGCCACTGATTGAGGCTGGCCACAAACACCTGCACAGTTAGTATATACACTTTCCTTGTTTGACCTTAGTCTCATTATACTATCATTATAATAGCATACATATGCCTGGAAGTTCATGAATCTAATTATAACAAAATGAATTCTGGGCAAATGCATGTACAGTAGGTAAAGAGTTACATAACAGTCAAGCATCAATCAGAATGATTTTGCATGCCAATCATCTAGTACCCTCCCGAAACCACCCATCTAAGGCCAACATAAAGTACATTATATATCTTTGAGTCATGAATTTAGCCTTAAAATTGTTTACATAGAAGTATATATTTCTTAGTTGTCTTTACTTGTGGATATCTTTATGTTTGAATATATACATTGAAAGGTTTCATAAAGCTTGTAAAGCTTTGAGTCCTTTTAAAGTAATAAAGTTCTGGGGTCTTCTATTGGATAGAAACACTAAGAAACAAAAAAAACAAAATTGTCCACTAATATTTACCTTATACTTAAAAGAAAATCTCTTTAATTATTCATGAATTATATATGAGAATCACAAGGTACATATTTAATATACTGAATAATCTAATTTAATTAGAAAATATTGCATAAAGCATAATGCTAATTTTCAAATGAATTATCCTTCATCATTTCTTTTTCTTTGAGCCACTTAAGTTACTGGTTTAAGATCCAATTGCTTTGTGATTGATGTGAACATAGTGACTGATTTCAGATTTTAATTCCTAGAAATGTAGATGGCTATGACTTCATCATAGCATATATTTTTAATAAACACTAAGGAAATACACACACACTTATACACACATAACCTGATAAAATAAAGAATGTAGACATTTGTTGCTTCTTTATAATCTTTACAAAGGCTAGGCAAGTTTTATGTAATTTTTTTTAGAAAAGTATGGAAATCAGAATACCTCTATATACTCTCAAAACAAAGTGTTTAACACATAAAACTGAAAAAGTACATTAGGTGTTTTCTCAAACAGATATTTTAAAAATGTATATTTTTTGAATCGAATATCCTTTTTATTTCCATAGAGACAAAGCTCAGGTCCCAAAAGAAAAGGAAAATCATGAGTTTTCTGGTACAAAAGGAAAAATCACAATATGGTATTAATTTGTTTTTCCTGATAAGAAACATGGCTATAGACTGGGATAAAGAGGATAAACGAAGAACATTTTATCAGAAATTATTATAGAAAAAATGTATGATGCGGTTGTTAATAGATTCAACCAGAATAAAGGACAGAATTTTGACACTGAAAATCAAATACTTGATGTCTAGGCCCAGTGTTAATCTGTAGCTATTGGAGAATGTTGAAAAAAAAAAAAAAAAAGACAGATAAAAATTACAATGGAAGGCTGTCTATGGCCCCTAGGATCCTTTACAAATTCTAATTTGTTGTTGTTCACTGAACTGTTTCAATCTTTAAATAGCCACACATTCTATTTACTCTAAAACCAAAATGATAACAAAAGCCTTTTGTACATGTGAACATTTGGGGAATAGAGTACATTTCCCAGAGTGTTTGGCCAGTTTTTTTTTTTTTTTTTTTCCTCCTAGGTGATTTTGAAATATACAAGTCAAATAGTTTAAGCTTGTTATGTCCTTGCTGTCATTGTACTGTGCAACTTTGATTTTCAATTCCATAATAATGCTGATTATGAGTTTAGTTTGGCTCTTACTATTAGGATACTATCATATATATTTTTCTTTATTTTTCATCCTTTTGATATAAAGATTTTAATTCCCTGGTGTTTGACGTATGTTGTCAAACATGACTCAAGAAATTATTAAAAACAATTTAAAATATTTTATTATAAATAAAACTAAATAAAATAATAGAGAAAATATATCTTGATGAGTTAAAGAACAAAAATTCAATCAAGTAAGTCTGAAGATCTAATTGGTTTGTTGAGTGATTTATGACTTGGTCAACATTCTATCTAGTAAATAGAAAGGTGTGCTCTGAGAAGTTGTACACAATGGAAGATTTTTATAGGAAGAAACTGAGTAGGATAAGAGTTTATTAGCAAAAGCGAAGAAAAGAATTATAACAACTACGTATAGTGTCAAATGGGTACTAGACTTAACTCACTTCATAACTTATATAAGTGTATAATCACTATGTTGTATATCTGTAAAGTAATTAATATTGTATACCAACTGTAATTTAAAGCAATTTTAGTTGTAAAAAAAGGAAGAAGAGGAAAAATTGTTTCAGGCAAAGACACCTTTCTTTGGAGAAAGAATGGCAAGGGTCTTCTCAAGCAGATTACTTTACTACTGTTGTTCAGAAAATTCCAGACTCATTGGTTTAAAGTCACATTCCTGGAAGAGGCTGAAACTGCAATTAGGTCAGGTATTGCATCTAGGTTCAGTATGAAGGGCTTTAGCACACATGACTCCATTTTAGGCCTGTAGTTCTCTTTGACAGATATTTCCCAAAATACTACCATGGTAAAGTCATGTGATTTTCTCCACTTAGTTTTAGGTATATAT
>NW_006436664.1:320705-330629 GCF_000325575.1 Pteropus alecto | reverse complement strand
TGAAACCATAAAAAATACATTATTATTTTATCACTTTTTTTTGCCTTATATTACAAGAAAAATAATTAGCTATGTTTGTGTATAATATTCACAAATCTAATTTTAATGTTTATATTACATACATTTAATAGATACTTTAGAATATGAAAGCTATTTCTCTCATAATGAGAAAGGAGAGGAGGCCTCTGAAAAAATGCAAAGGAAAGGGTCTGCAGAAATGACCAACTCTGCCGGTTATAGATTAACCACACCCTATAGATCTCTGAAATGCTTTCTGGAAACTTGTCACACCTACAGGAGAAATGATTTGTAAATAGATAGGACTGGTGGTCCAGAAATCCCTTCCCCCTTGCAGCCTCTACCTGAAACTCCCCCTCTCATCCTGGGTCAGATCCTGAGTCAGGAAGTGCATGTAGACCTTTAGACAAAGGAATCACGTGCCCCTTGCATGGAACACTGCTGGGGTATATAAACTGTAAGAAATCTAATCTGAACAAGCATGTGCATGGAGTTGTTAACCCCACGCGCTCTGCAGGCCTAATAAATTTTCTTTCCTCTAAACAAAGTTGTCTAAGCATCTGAATTCCTCCATCTGGTGTTGCTTCCTGCAACAATAGGAATTTTAATTGTGCTGTTTTTGACTTTCATGTGTTAAACATGTATGTGCATATTTTTGTCTATAGTTTTGATTTAGCTAAAATTATCAAACATATTAAATTTCTACTATAGAAATATTTCTACTATGGGTGAGCCAATGGAAATAAATTAATAATTGGTCCTATTTCCAACAAACTTACATTCTAGAGAGGGAGACCATTAAAATGTATAGAAACACGGAAAAAAATGGTGTCTTATCTTGGTCCCAAAATGTATAAAAATGCCATGATTAAGGATCTTAAAACCCAAATAAGAAAAAGAGACTTAAAAAACTTATGAAACTTATAAATTTGATATAATTTTGTGTTATAAAATATCAAATAAATTTGGTAATTACAAAGCACATTAGTATTAATAAATTAATTGGTACTCAAATTTTCTTGTTATTTTAAAACCCTCATTTCAAAGGTTGCTTGTTATAATTTTCTTTGCACTGAGATTTTTTTTTTAGATTGAAATTCTTTGTCCTATTGTTCAAACCCATATTTAAACAAATCTTTACCTACCAAAGAAGTTCTTACTCCACATTTTTCATTCAATTTTATAGATATTGTGAGGGCATAAAAAATAACTTTCCTCCCACCTTCTAAGTTCTCCTACTTGGGCTAATTATCAAATTAACTGAGACAGAAGATTATAAGAATGTACATTTTGGGTTGTCATAGTGATACTCAAAGAGGAATTAGAGTTAAGAGGAGGCACAAGGCTCTAAGATTTGAAAGGGGAGATAGGCAATTCAGAAGTAGCAGAGAAAGAGCAGAATGCATGGCAAAAACTTCCTGTTAGGCAATCCAGAAACAATGGGCCAGAGGGAAGAATCCAACAGAACAATTTTACCTAGTTTCTTCCTTCTTATCACCACACAATTCAAATCAGACTAAGGTGAAAACTCTAAATTGAATAAGTTAATGTGTTTATGCTATAAACACATTGAAGCAGGATTTTCTACCTGAAAATTTCCCTTCTTGAAGCAGGATTTTCTACCTGAAAATTTGAGGGCAGGAAAAGAGAGGGTCAAAGGTTCTTTCTGAGTCTTTTGTTTCTTAACAACCAGCTTAAAATCAATATCCAAAAAGGCACATTTTGGGGAGGCAAAATTTTGGTCCCCTTCAATATTCAATTTAATCTTAACTACACCAATGACAATTTTATGCAAGAACTTACCTATTAAAGAGTCTAAATCATTTTACCTTCAATTCTTTAGTGTCTCAGAGGTTTTAGTTCAGTTTTTGTTGTTGTTGTTTGTTTTTTGGTTTTTTTTGTTTTTTTGTTTTTGTCTTTTAGAATGCTGCAAGTAATTCTGAGGGGTTCGCTTTTTATCTCTACCTCTATTTCTGATCTGTCTCCTAAGCTTTATGTCCTTGATATTCCAAAGCTCTTTTTTTTTTCCCCTCTAGTTATTTCTAATTTGAATTATGGTGACAAAGCAAATGTGATCTCAAAGTCCTTTGACAATGAAATCTTAAAAGTCAAGTTAGAGACAATCAGTTGAGAAATTGAAAACTTCCATTTAAGAAATAGGCATGGAGTGACACTTAAGTCTGAGAGAACTTGATATTATCAGAGGGCTGTAGGAAGAGAAGCCTTTTTTTTTTTTTTTCATTCATGAATTTAACATTAGTGTGCTTATATGAATAAAAAAGATCTAAACATTTTAGATTATTTTCAATTATTAGTTCTTATGCTATGAAATGAGTCTATTCAATCTATTCAATAAGCTATTGAATAAATCCAACCAATGAGCTCCCAGCCTAATTCAATATTATTGCTCTTTGTTTCTACTTGTTTTCTTTTAGTTATTGAAAAATATTCTTGTGACATATTTCTGCTTTCAGATAAGATATTTCACTTCAGACAATAAATGACAACTATCCTTGAGAGATGGGAAACAACTGATGTGAGCCTCATGACTGCCTAGCTTACTTACTCTGTCAAAGCAAAAATGTGCACCATATAAAGTTAAGTAAGCATGGACATGGCCAATAGACTAGTGGTTACCAGAGGAGGATAGGGGGGAGGGGGGAACAGGTGGGGGTAAAGGGGGTCACATATGTGGTGACAGAAATAAATCTAACTATAATAGCTAAACACACAGTGTGTATATATATATGCCTTACTGTTAAAGTGTACAGCTAAAATTTATTGGATTTTGTTAACCAATTTCACCATAAAAAATTTAATTAATTAATTTAAAAAATAAAAATAGAATAACATTGTGAGAAATAATAAAAAAAAAGTTAAGTAGGCAAAGAAGAATTTATTCAAATTTTGTCAATAGGGAATAGAGACTTGAACTCAACTCTTCTTAAAACAAACAAACAAACAAAAAACCTCTGGAGGAATTTTTAGCACTGGAATGAGCTAATAAAGTACAATCATATGCCACTCAAGGACAGAGATATATTGTGAGAAATGCGTTGTTAGATGATTTCATTGTCATCCGAACATCATAAAGTATTCTTACACAAGCCTAGATGGTATAGCCTACTACACACTTAAGCCATATGCTATAACCTATTGCTCCTAGGCTACAAGCCTGTACAGCATGTTACTGTGCAAAACAACATAAGATTAAATCAAGCACAGGAGAAAAATAACGCAATCAAGACATACGATAAATAGATGTATGAGGCTGCTGCTTCAGTAACACAGCATATGGTTTAGCAGCAAACTTTTTTTTACAAGTAGAAAAAATATATTCTAAAATATCAATAAAAAGTATAGTATACTAAATACGTAAACCAATAACATAGTCGTTTATTGTTACCAAGTATCATGTACTGTACATAATTATATGTACTATACTTTAATATGACTGACAGTGCAGTAAATTTATTTACACCAGCATCATCACTAACATGTGAATATTGCATTATGTTACTGTTTTACAGAGAAGTCACTAGGTAATAGGAATTTTCAGCTCCATTATAATTTTATGGAACCACCATTGTATATGTGGTCTGTTATTGACTAAAAGGTCAATCTGCTATGAATGACTGTAAGGAAGACCTTAGTGAGAAGGATGACCAACCAATGAGATATGATTTGTGAGTTAATATAAGTTATTGGGAAATAGAAGTTATTCTGAATTGTTTTTTTTCTGTGATAAGGTCATTTGTGTTTGTTAATTTCTGTTCACCGACCCTCCCAAAGAGAGACTGGAACTTTAAGATCATCTTGGTCACTGCCTTAAGAGTTTCCTTGCCAAGGAGCAGGGACGGGGAACCCATGCATATCCTTAGCAATATTGAACACTGTCAGATCCATTCACCTAAATCATACTATGCCCTATGATTTAGGTGAATGGAAAAATGCAACAACAAAATCCAGG
Organism: Pteropus alecto; assembly: GCF_000325575.1. Classification (NCBI taxonomy): domain Eukaryota; kingdom Metazoa; phylum Chordata; class Mammalia; order Chiroptera; family Pteropodidae; genus Pteropus; species Pteropus alecto. The sequence goes on along the minus strand of NW_006436664.1, from coordinate 326,641 downwards.
CAGGACTACTAGTAACCTAGACCCTTCAGTAATGAGTTTGGGTCACCTCATAAGGTAAAGAACCACAACAAGCTGAGATGTTTCCTGATAGCAAAGGAAATACTCAATGGGAAGAAGGTAGTTAAAAATGACAAACGACCAGTTACAGAAATGGAGAGTGTATTTCTTCTTTCTTATTTTGTAATGAATATGTTTGTGTGTGTTTGTGTATCAAATATCATCTTTTCTTTCTTTAATTCACTTATCATGTAACATAACATGTATTGACTTTATATTATAGTATTTAAGTATTGTGAATATTAATTTATAGTGTTTAAGTTATAGAATAGCAAGTAAAAGAGTAAATATTATGCCAGGACTTTACATCCTTTTCTGGGAAAGGAGTTTGTGTGTTTTGGTTGTATGCAGGATATTTTTATCATGTTAGAGATAATTATGTCTTTGTTATTGTCTGTATTTGAAGACTAAGTATGGTTTAATGAGATGTGTTTTAGGTACAAAGTTGAGAAGAGGTAGACTTGTGATCATCAATTTTGTGTCAACTTAACTGAGCCATAGGGTGCTCAGATATTTGGTTAAACATTACTATAGGTGTGTCTATGAGGGTGTTTGATTTGAATCAGTAGACCGATAAAGCAGATTGCCCTCTCCAAAGTCAGTGGGCCTCACCCAGTCCACTGAAAGCCTTGAATAAAGCAATGAGAGTAAGGCACAATTCTCTCTCTCTGCCTCATTTTTTCAAAACTGAAATATCAGTCTTCTCCTGCTTTTGGAGTCAGACTTGGACTAGAGCTCATACCATCAGCTCTCCTGGTTCTTGAGCCTTTGGACTTGGACTAGAACTATATCATCTCCTGTGTCTCCAGTTTGCCAATTACAAATTTTGGGACTTCTCAGCCTCTATAAACATGTGAACCAATTTCTTATAAAATATTATATATATATATATATATATATCAATATGTAATTGATTTTTTACATATATGACATATATGTATCCTTTTTATTTCATTTCTCTGAAGAACCCTGACTAATACATGTAGAGTCAAATTGATTTTCAAACTAAAATAGACCATGCTGATATTTATAAAAGTTATTAATTATAACTGATATCAAAAGTTCAAAGAAAACCTTAAAACATAAATGTATTGTGATATTTCAAGACAAAATAATTCGACCCATTTAATAATATTTGGTAATTGTAGATTGTTAAGAAATTATTTATGATAGTTCTAACATAATAAAACAATCTTATTTGGATAAAATTTATATAGTCTACTTATCTCATGTCTGAGTTAATTATATTAATGTTTTTAAAAAACTAGAAAGAAAAACAAAACTATTTGAAAATCAGCTAATAACTGCATATGTTCTAAACATTCACCAGAAAATGGACATAGTCAAAGGTATGTACCAACCATTCTAATTATTTTATTTTACAATGAGGAAACTATGACACTAAAATTTAATACATACACACACACACACACACACACACACACACACATCAGGGTTCTCCAGGAAAACAAAAACAGGATAAATAAACATATATGGGTATATATATTTATATTTATATATATGAAGAGATTTTTATAAGAATTGCAGTTATAGAAGCATAAAAGTCCCATGATCTGCCATCTATCTATAAACTAGAGAATCAGGAAATCTGGTGTTGTAATTTAGCGTTTGCCCAAAGGTCTGAGAATCTAGGTGCCGGTGGTATAAGTCCCTACCTGGGTTTGGAAGCCTGAGAACCTTGAGTGCCGATATCTAAGAATAGGACTAGCCATCCCTTAGCCTACTCAAGTTGACACATAAAATTAACCATCTCATATATATATTTCAAATGCTTTGGAGACTATTGTCTCTCTAGCAAAAGGGTTCTATGAATTTGTTAGGCAGATAGGTAGACATGAGAGATGAGAGAATGAAAGCCCAAACCAGAAACCTCTCTTAGGACTTCCCTGAAACATTCATTTTATGTTAAAGATTACCATTACATCCTGAAATACCAGGAAGTAAAAACCACAGAAATAATCGCTATTTTAGTTCGGCCTCAGGCACTTGCACAGTTAGTACATATACTGACATTCCTCAACCTTGGCCTCATTATATCATCACTATAATATCATACATATGCCCAGAAATTCATGAATCTAATTATAACAGACTGAATTCTGGGTAACCGACTGCACAGTAGACAAAAGATTATATAACAACCAACTTCCAATCAAAGAGACCTCACATGCCTATCATCTAGCACCACCCTTGCAACCTCCCATCCCAGAACAAATATAATGCAGACCATCCCACTTCTACAGCACTGGGGCCATCTCTGGTGTAGCCCATTTCTCTCTTGAAACACTCTAATAAATCTTACTTTTTCTTAAATTTTGCTGTTCTATAATTCTTTACTGCATCAACAGAAAGAACCAAGGTCCTCTCAGTGCCACCGGAGCAATGACAGGTTTAAATCTCCCTCAACAGTTTACAGAATGACTCACTGAATCTGTAATGCTAAATATATTTTTTATAGATAATATACACTGATTTTCTTATAGAATATATTCACTCAAAAAAAAAAAGAATAGAAAGTAATATAATAACTCTAACATTATTTCCTCAGATGTTGAAATAATAGGTTAATATTTTTTATCTTTCCATGTCTCATACTTTTCAACTTTTTAAAAACATTAGCACATTTTAAAATTTAAGTTGCAGTCCAAGTCTGAGTCAAAATGCAGGAGAAGACCAATGTCCTAATCAGACAGAGAAAATGCACCCTTACTCAGCCTTTTTGCTCTATTTGGGCATTCAATAGACTGAATGAGGCCCAGCCATATCAGGCAGGATGATCTGCTTTACTCAGATTACTGATTCAAATGTTAATCTCTTCCAAAAACACTCTCATAGAAACACTCAAAATAATGTTTAAATATCTGGGCACCCCTTGACCTAGTTAAATTGACACATAAAATTAACTCTCATAATACATAATTCTTTACTGTCTCTTTTGCAATAATCAATTATAGAAAATTTAATTTTCTTTCATTCAGTTGTGTATATTTTTATTTTATTTTTTTAGACTAAGTTTAAAAATTTTATTATAATTGATATTTTTGCATTAAAAACTTTCTATAAACTACAGTGTACTCACTATAAACTGAGAATTTGGCTCTAGATTTATTTTCTAAAGTTTAATATTTACATTTATATGATGAATTTAATCTTCTGAACTACATTCAAAAGCAAGTTTTATTCAATCAATGTATGTATCTGAAGTAAAGACATCTATAAAGAAGTATATTTTGATATTCTAGAAGTAGGCATTAAGGAGACACTATTCACAGCAAGTTTATCTTTAAAAGCAATTGGGAAAAAGTCTTAAAAATGAATAAATATTGAAGATAACCTTTCTTTACTGGCAACAGTTGTTGAAAATTTATTTTAGCTATGGGAAATGAAAATTAGTATTTTTAGTTGAATAGTCAGATGCTAATGTGACTCTAAATTTACTACACAGTGATAGAAATTAACTGAAGTTTTTCTGAGTAACTAAAACTACACAAAAGCAAGTTTTATCTTTATTAGAAGTATGAAACAGAAAACAGTTGGAAGTTTAGGCTGTAATATAAATTTAGATTGGCTAAACATTAAAATGCTCACATATGTTCTTTTTTTTTTTCCAGAAGAGAAACTGTTGTGTAAATTACACCCCTTCATTGTTTTTATTGCCTAAAGTCTTTCCTGATATAGGAAATCTTTATATCTTAGAAATCACTCCTGCTTTATGCATCATCCTATGCCATCTCATTCATCCCCAAACTGGTGATTCCCACATCTCTGAGACTACGTAGACCTCTCTCAAAACTTCTAAATTCACTTTCACCTATAAATAATCACTGCTGTGTCCTCCAGACAACTCAACTAAAGTGTGGAAGGATGATAAGAATTGTCTGTTGTGAGTGCATGCTGACGTTTTAAATAGAATAGTGAGGGAAAGACTCATCAAAAGAATGATATTTAAATAAAAGACATCTAAGCAAAAAGAGAACAGGGAGCAAGCTATGCAAATATTTGAGGGAAATGTCCAGGCAGAAGAAATGCAATTAAAACAGTTTTAAATTTCTTTATATATGGTTTATCTTTGCCTTTGCTTGGGTTCCTCCATACACACTTGAAGAAAAAAATGGGGTGGAGATATTTTATTTAGAAATAATACTAAAGAACAGGAGTGGGGAGTGGGACTGGGATGGGAGAAATGAAGCGTGAACTACAAAGCAAGTTACACTGTGGGCAACTGAGGCCCCTCTATATGTTAGGTAGAATGTGTCTAACAATTATCCCATGGTGAGATCAGAAAGTAGAAGCATTTACCCATCAAATATTGTTTAATCTGGACTGATTTTCACCTGGGCTAGAGAAATTCCTCAGGCAGAGAAGCTAAGAGACAGGAGCGACTGAGTGTTTAGTGTATATACAGTAGTTCAACATGAATTTTTGGAAACAGGCCATGAGTGTTGATGGGTTTTAACACATCCCCTATAATCTCTCACTATTCAACCTAAAAATCAGTAAGTTGGACCAACTCTGCTTGATACATTTAACTCAAAGCCACTCTTTGCGTTCATACCACTATTGCCCCACCATAGAATAAGTCAGTAATTCCTAACTCTATCAGAATCAAACCTTATTTTTATAACAAGCTTTTTGTAATATCCACTTCAATCTTCTAAAATAAAATTTTAGATAATAAAATTTTATTTCATTGAAAATAAAACATAAAATAATTTAAAAGTTCTAATGTAGTAGACTAATACTAACATAAAGGAACGACAAAAGGAAAAGTATTTATAATAAAGTAATATGCATTTCAGTATGCACTGAGAAAAACTACATGAGAAGGCACAGTGATGACTCATGATCAATGACATAGACTATTACAAAGATGTTGAATTGGTAACTGAAATATCATGAGAAGTATTACCATTGCTGACATAATTTCCAAAGTAGCGAACAACATATTGTATAGTTGTAAACAAAACAAAGTGCAAGTTTTTCATTCTATACAAACCGCTGCATTTCTGAAAATTTTAGTGTATATTAAAGTAATTTGATGATATGAATGTCGCACAGCATCATTATCTCTTGCCTAGGATGGTGATTTGTGATATCCAGAAGTTTTTCAGTAGAACAACCTGCAACCATTTTTACAATCAAAAATATTTTGCAGATGTCCAAAATATTTTTACAGGGAGATATTTTATCTTATGAGAAAACCTAACCTAAATTATTATAAACATAATCAATTCTGGTTTCTCTGCTTCTGCTTAAATTCAATGCAGCCTCCTCTAATCTGCCAGTTATCTTTGTAAAATGCATCTGAATATCATTTGGCTTCTTAAAATCTTACAGAATTTCCATATTATCCACAAAATAAAGCTCAAGATTTTTACTATGCCATTGAACCATCTTAAAGTTTCCTAAAACCATTGAGTATTAAACCATATCATTCCGTTGCTGCTCATTATCACCATCCTTTTATTTTACTTCCCCCAATCCAACCTATGGTAGCAAGAATTCCAGGATGGTCTCCAAGAATGTTGTCCTCAGATGTGCATTTCTGAGGGCAGGCTGATGGCAGGCAGAACCTGTAAATATAATAGGTTACTAACAGTTGACTTACTAATCAAAAAGATTATCCTGGTGGTTCTAACCTAATCAGATGAGCACTAAAAAGGAACTAGGCTTTTGAAAAGAGAGGGATTTTTCATGAGTGAGGTTATTTGTTGATGGTCTTGAAAATAAGGTCACATGGCAAGGACCCAAGCGCAGTACCTGATAGCCGAGAGTAATTCCTGGCCAACAACCAGCAAGAAAATTAGAATCTGAGTCTTGTGACAGGAAGCAACTGAATTCTGCCAGGAATACAAGAA
>NW_006436664.1:300504-320692 GCF_000325575.1 Pteropus alecto | reverse complement strand
TGAGCACCTAGATGAGAACACAGTTGAATGGTACCTGATTTTAGCCTTATGAAACATCGAACACAAGACATAGCTAAAACATGCCAGACTCTTGACTCAAAGAATCAGTGAGATAACAAAATTCTATTGTTTTAAGTATTAAATTTGTGGTAATTCATTTATGTGGCAATGGCAAACAAGCACTCAAATTTATCTAACTACTTGCCATTTCAAGAACATGCCATTCAATATAATTTCTGTCTCTTAACCAACAGTATTCCATTTTTCTAAAATGTGCACTCCAATTTTATAATATCTTCCACTTCAGATCCATCTACCTGATTTGAAAGGATTCTTAATGTTTTTTCTCCTTTGCTAAGTCTATTGAAAACACTGTATCCTCACTATTTTTTGTTTATATTCATTGCAATGTGAGTTGTTTCACATTTATGTTTCCCGCTAAACTTTATTTTTGAAGGCAAAACTGTATAGCCATATGTGTAAAAGCAGTGACTAGCACATTTATTCATTCAATATAACTATGAATGAATAAAAGAAATGAATATTTTGAACTAGATTCTGCTTTGGATTCGTATTCTGTCTACTTATGTCTCTCAATTTAGTGTTTTATATCTTCAATATTTAAAATAAAAATTTTACTGCCTGACTTATTAAATTCAGTGTTGGTTTAAGAAATTATTTATTCTTTAAGTTGTGATTTTAATTATATATATATATATGTATTAATTATACACACATACACACACACACATATATATATATATATTTGGGGGGGACATGGAAGCAGTTATATTTCTTATTTGTGATTGGAGTTTGTATAGAAATGTAGGCAGTTAGGTAGCCATGAGTGACAAAAGGAAGGCCCAGCTCTGTAATCACAGGAATGACAAGAACAACAGCCCAACCCAAAGGCCATCCCTAGAACCTCCTAGAACAAAAGCATTTTGCAATTAACAATATCCCTACATCCTGAAGTACAAGGAAACAAAAAGCTACAACATAGCAACCAATTTAAGCCAGTCACAAATGCTTGCGTAGTAAGGAGTACTCTGACCTTATTTTCACCTCAGCCCCATTATACCATCATTATAATATCATATATATGCCCTAAAGTTCATGAATCTAATAATTATAACACTACATTCTGAGTAAAAACATGCACAGTTGACAATAAGTTATATAACAGCCAACTGTCAATCAAAATGACCTCACACACACTAATCAGCTAGCACCACCCTTGTAATCTCCCTTCATGGCTCAGATATAAGACAGACCTTCCTGCCTCTATGAGGCTCAACTCTCTCTGGTATAGCCTCTTTCTCTCTAGAAATTTACTTCAATAAATATTACTTTTCCTTATCTTCACTGACCTATAATTCTTTATTGCAACGACGAAAAGAACCAAGGCCCCCTTCAATTCCACCAGGACAACATCAGACTTGGATTGCCCCAAAGGTAACAGAAAGAACTATATTTAAGGTTCTAAAGAAAAAAATTCAGAACTTGGAACAATTACTAGGAAAGTCTGATTGTTTAAAAGTGTTATTTTCTCCTAAATGGTTATTATCCAGGAGATTTTGATGTGTAGTGTGTCAGAACAATTTCAGAGGACATTGAGAAGTAAGAAACTTTATCTTCAGTTTTCCTTTCAAGATGTACAGTCTTACTCTGGCATAGCATACAGAAGAATATTTTTCTGCATCCCTTGTTGACTCATGGGCAACTTCCCCATCTTCCTACCTTGTTCCTTGTGTTCTGATTTTTATCTTCTCTCCACTTTATGACTCCTAGCTCTATATTTTATTTTTTAGTATATTTGGCCACAGTTTTGTGTGTACTTAATATTTTTGTTTAATTCCTTCATCCTAACTCACTGGCTTTTTCTTTTAAAAATTTTCTTTCTTTTCTTTTCTTCTCTTTTCTTGTCTTTTCTTTTCCTTTTTTCTTTTCTTCTCTTCTCTTCTCTTCTCTCTCTCTCTCTCTCTCTCTCTCTCTCTCTCTCTCTCTCTTTCTTTCATTCTTTCAACAAGTCCATGTCTAAATATCTAAGTATAGTTTTAGGAGCATAGAGGTAATTATAACCACTTCATGGATCTTAAACGCATTTCCTGTTATTTATATAAATGCTTTAACTTACAATATTTTACAATAAAAGGTGATATTACTTATCAATATCAAGATCATGGAATAAGCCAGGCTGAAATTGAATAATAAAACTTCAGAGTTGGAAGGACCTTAAAGATTATTTAATAATGCAAATCCTGAATTTGCATATATATAAGGGAACAGATAAGGTCAGTGGAGACTTAATTACTTGTGTAAGGTTACATAATTAGTCTGAAACAGTAAAAAAATAATCTGTTCTTTAATACCTTTGCAGAGCTTTTTCCATTGTACCTCATTGCTTTTCTTGGTCAGGCATTCAGGAGAACCTCTTAAAAATAATCATATATTAACAATATGAAAAACGTCTAATATAATGATTATTATGTACCAGGGAGTATTAAAAGGAGAGGTAATCTAGAGATATAAATGTATAATATACATTTGCACATAGAATGTCATTGTAGCCATAGAGAATGAAATATATCAAGAGAAATTGGCATAGAACTAAGCTTCGAATAAGGAAGGATAAAAGTAGAAGAATAAAAATATCACTATGAGACACAAAAAGAGTGTCCAGACGGAAGAAAAATTCAGAAAAACATCAAGGGAGAAAGTATTTCAAGAAGGGAGAAAATTAAATAAATGAGAAAGATAGAAGTGAAAAAAATGTCCATTAAGTTTACATTAGATTCACATACATGTAGGTCATTTTATCATTATAAGAGTGATTTCTGTAGATTGATGAAGCAATCTACAGAAGGGAGTTTTTGTGAGGAGAAAGTAAGGAAACAGTGACAAAATTGCTTGCTTAGCCAAACTTTACTCAGGCTCCTGAACCTTCTCCTAGGCCCATGTCCTTTTAAAATCCAATTTTAGCAAGAATCTTGTTAAGTTTAGCCAGACTTCCTCCTTCTTTCAGATCTTGGATATCTGGTTACCCAAGTGACCTGATCGGTTCCGCATCTACCACCATCTCCAAAGTGATGTTTGATTTCCCTAGCCTGTTTTCAATAAAAATCCCATTAAGCCCATTTAGCCAGAATCCTCTTATCCCTGATATTTCTTCTTAGTAATTTTTCATCCACTAACCCCCCTCCCTTTTCTTTGGCTATACATTTGCAATTGCCCATGCTGTATTCAGAGTTGAGCCTTATCTCTCTTGTACACTGCAGAACTTTATCTTGATGTTCCCAATACTTAACAGGATAGTTTTCCTCCACCCCAGGCAAGTTTTCCTTATCACACTTTAACAAGTGTCATTGAATTTTTTCTTTAACAATAGATAATGAATGTAAATAATTTTTCAAAAAGTTTTGGTGTAAAAGGGTAAGGAGATATATAATACACTATTTGGAGAGAAAAGTAGAGGAGTAGGAAATGTCTATTTAATTTTTAGTTATGTTCTTTAAATATCAAAGAGAAGATAAAATTTAAATGGAAAATTAGAAAAATGTGTGAGACAGCAGGGAAACTCAACAGCTAAAAATCTTCCAGAGGGCCAGAGAGCGCCTGGGAGCTAGCCAACAATAAGTAGAGAACAATCCTGCAGATGCACATGGATGTGGACTGAGAAAGTTGTGGTGTTTTCTGTTGTGATGACTTCTGTTTTCTCAGGAAAGCAGAGGAGGTGATGAGATAGGGTGTTGTAAAAGGAGGAGGAAGGATCAAAGTCTGAGAGTTGTAAAATAATTTTGAATTAACTGTTGAAAACATTAACCAAGAAAGAGGCTTAAACTAAAAGAGAAATAAAAAGAATTTGAGGTCAGAGGCTGCAACCGGTAGACACAGATTCAGGTAACAACTTAAAGTGTGCTCCAGGGAGAACAAAGGCAGGGCTTATATAAGCTCAGGTTTCATGTACTGGCCTCAATCTTCTTTATGTAAATGTAGGATTCTGCCAGGTTAATAGGGATTGGTTGAACCTAACATGCAAATGAAAGCTGCTGGCTGTTGAAAAGAAATGGTTCTTTTTAAAGAAATACAAATGGTCTTGTTGATGGTCTTATTGTCGTGGTGAGGAAGAGATAAAGTTCAGGTGCAGATGAAGTTCAGAAGTTCATGGAGAAACATGCTGGGTGGAAGGTGTGTAAGATAAACTAATTTATGGCCTCCTGGCTCTATTTTAGTTCCCTCTACATAAATAATTCCACCTTGATGATCTCTGTTCACAAACATGACTTGAAGAGCAAGTTAGTTAAAATACAGCTAGTTTGGGATAAAACTAGAATTAGAATATAAGTCTCCTGTCTTGAAATACCAATAATACTATAGTTCCCCTCAGGTAGATACTAAAGTTAAATATAAAGTAAACAAAAGTGGATGTTTTAGGAGATATTGATATGTCATTTGTTTAATATATATGATGAGGCATTAAAGGAGTAATATATATGATGAGGCATTAAAGGAGTAAATTGATGTCTAACATAAGAATTCTAAAATATACTTATCACTCATATTAACTTTACTCAAATGAAAAAAGAAAAATATATTTAACTGTCTAGAAGATTCTTAAGAATTATGTTTGACAAGTTCAAAGAGATACTATAAGAGCTTGAAAGACAAAGAACAAGATAGCTCAAAACCCCATTTTCCATTTTCAACAAACATTTATTTCATACAGCTAATATGGATATCTGGTTTCCAGATTCAGGCTAATTTACTTGTATCAATTTATACTCCCATCAGTAAGGTATGAAAGTGCCTTTCCCTTAATTCTTGCTAATCATATTAATATTTTTAAAGTTTTTTTGAAAGGTAATAACATTGATATAAAGAGAAAAATTGAATAATTGTTGTATTGATTTGTTTCACTTTTTCAAATTTGAATATTCTTTTGCATATTATTTTCTGAATATGTATATAGTACACATCCCATTTGTCTATTGAGGTTTTACCTTCCAATTGATTTTTATGAGCTTTTTTTATACTAAAGTATTTTTTTTTTTTGTCTGGCACAAATAGACTGCTTTATAGTGTTACTTTTTAACCATGTTCCCAAATAATTTAGGGATAATTTGCACCAATTTATCAGCATTGTTTATTGATAAAAGTGATTTTCATGAGTTGCCTCTGGTCCTTGTAAGACTGCCTAAGGGCTTTGCCTTTGGGGCTGGTTACATAAAAACAATATGCCTAGGTAACCAGCAGGGTACAGGCAACCCTGTCCTGGTTCCAGGATGTACCATGCCCATGCCAGCAATTCCTGATCTGAGAGAAAAGAACATCTGGTACAGCCCTTGCAGAGATCAGGAAATTGGGAATCGCACCAGACCTGTTCAAACTCCTTGCTGTGAAGCAGCCCTTGGTTGTGATTCATGACCTTCCAATAATGCCGTTGCTATATCGTATTTCTTTCTGCAATAAACTGCGAATTTGTACACAGCGTTATCTTAGGTTCTATGAATCTTGATTGCAAATGAATTTTGTATAACTGCTATCATTAGTGAAAATCAATTTAAGAATTAAATTTTTATGACAAAATTATTTGTATTTTTATTTGTGATATCTTTTTCAGACATTAACCTAAGATAATTAAAAGAGCAATTTGCTGCTCTCATACACCTACCTTTAAGGTGTTAAAGAATTGATTATACTTAAGGACGATACACACATTGCCTATTTTCAGGTGACTAGTGCTGAGAAAATATTATCTCTTTTAGAATTTATTTAGACTAGATATTTTACTTGAATTACTTTGAACAGGGTTAATTATGAAAATATACCTTTAAGTAGCTAAATTCAGGTATTAATAGTTAGATATTTCTAAAAGGGATTCTCATTTCTTGTAAATTATGTTACATTCTGATAGCTGGAAGATAATACACAATGATGTAAAGTGTTTTCTCTAAGTGCACAGTGGCAAAAATAAAGAATATGGAGCAGTTAAGAAGTATTTTATCCAGAAGAGGGATTGCTGGGTCGTATGGTAATTATATTCTTAATATTTTGAGAAACCTTTATGCTGTTTTCCACAGTGACTATACCAATTTACATTCCCACCAACAATGTATGAGGGTTCCTCTTTCCCCACAACCTCTAACACTTGTTATTATTTGTCCTGTTTCCATTCTAACAGGTGTGAGGTGGTATCTCATTGTTTTGATTTGCATTTCGCTTCTCATAGCACTCCAATTCTTATTACAGCATTATTCATAGTGGCCAAAACATCGAAACAACCAAAGTGTCCTTCGATAGATAATTGGATAAAGAAGATGTGGTACATATATACCATGAGTTATTTCTCAGCCATAAGAAAAGATATAATAGTGTAATTTGCACAAAATAGATGGATCTTGAGATTATCATGCTAAAAGGAATAAGTCAGACAGAAGAAGTTGAGAACCATATGATTTCACTCTTGTGTGGGATATAAAACTGAAAGCCAAAAACAAACAAGACAAACAAACAAAAAATCATAGACACAGATAACAGTTTAGTCATTACCAGAGGGAAAGCAGGGAGAGAGGTGATAAATAAGGGTAAAACAGATCAACTATGTGGTGATGGAAGGAGATTTGATTTGGGTGGTGAAGATAGAGTGCAATATACATATGATGCATTATTGAATTGGAAACTTGAAACCTATATAATTTTATTAACCAATGTCACCTAAATAAATTTCATTCAAAAAGTATTTTTAAATAGCAAATGATGACAGTAACGATTATGTATTCAGAACTCACCTTGTTCTAGACCCTACGCAAGCATCACTCGAATTAATACTCCCAGTTAAATTATGTTCACCATACTGTAGATGAAAAAAAAATGTTTTAGAGTGGCTACATAATTGCCACAATTTCACCCATATAGAACCCTAAGTCAAATAAACAACTATTCTAGAAACATGACTCTTAGGAATTCTTTATTTAATTTGTGCTTATTATATTCTAAATATTCTTCTAATGTCATTGCAATTATTAAATGAATCACTCATTGAATTTTCATAATGACCCTATGAGGTAGATGGTATTATTATCCCATTTTATAACTACAGAAACGTCACACTTTCAGAAAGTAGAGGAACTGGGGATTCAAATCTAGATAGTTTCAGTCTTATCTTCTAAATATTTAGCTGTGTTGCCTCCTGTTGGCTCTACTGACCACTAAATAAAAATTTACTTTATTGAACATTCTTTGTATACTAGGCACAGTGCTAAAAGCTTTTATGTCATGTATTGAGAGTGATTAAAAAATTTCTCTATTTTCTGGAGGATTTTATGGGAGGGCATAGAAACAAAATTACAGTTAATGCTCATTTAGAAAAATGTGTGTTCCTTAGTAATTTCTTACAACTTTTATTAGTGATTTCATATGCTGAGGGAAAACAGAAATTTATAAGCGTAATTATAGTATATACAACAATGTGATAAATGTTCAAAGATGGTTATAGTGGACGAAGGGGAAAGTGATTAATTCAGTTTTTGAAGGGTAGGAAGTGAAAATGCTACATAAACACTTTTAAGCAGATCCTTAAAGTAGAAGAGTTATGTTTGTTTTGTCTGTGAAGTAATGCCTCGATCCAAGTCACAGAGGTCAGAAATTATAGATAGTGGTGAGCAATCTAAGGGCAGTTGAACTTTGTACTGTTGAATATTTATGTGTGAGAAGAAAGATAAGAATATAATAACTTAAAGCAAAGAAACAAACATTTTAGTAATTTCAGCCAAATAAACTTGTCAAGTGTTTTAACTATTGTATTCAATTTAGTCTGACAACTATGAGATAGATGTTATAATTTTCACTTTACAGATAAAAAATCTGAGCCATAGAGAAATATTTTCTTTCCAACATGACACAATTTTAAATAGAGTCGGGTTTCCAAAGCACACACACTTTTAACTACATAATAATGCCCACTCTGATTACACAGAGTAGTAAGTTTGAACCTCTGTAGATAAGGACATATATCTATACCATATATCTATATCTATCTATATCTATATCTATGTCTATGTCTTTGTCTATGTCTATTCTATATCTATTTATCTATAATCTATATTTATTTCTATATCATCTATATCTATATCTATCTATATCATCTATATTTTTGTATTTATCTATATCTATATCATTATATCTATATATTTATGTCTATCTCTCTATATAAAGCAGAGCATGATTTAAGACAGGAGTTTCTCAATGAATCATTAAGGCAAGAAAATAAATTGATTCAAATTTTTTAGTCAGAAAATTAAACATAACAGATAACTTTAAATAAATAATCGAAAAAATTATAATGTGATCTGCACATAGCAACATTTCTTTCAAACATAATTCCTTGGTAGTCAATGCTAGGTTTAATGATGAAAACATGCCATCCTCTAAATACAAAGATAAAAGCATTCTCTTGAATTGAATTGTGTTGTAGACTTAAATTATATGTTTAAATTTATCTGTTCAACTGGTTAGATCTTTTTTCTTCTTTTTAACTAATGACAAACTTTCATTATGCTTGTTCACTGACAGATCAGCTCTTAGAAAAAAATTATGTACCTATAAATAAAATAAAGTGTAACTTATATTTTCGATTTAAGTCTTTATTTCACTTGCCTAAAAATAAAAAATAGTGATTAAGTATCATTAAAGTTCTGTGTATGTCTTTACATGGATGCATTTCAAAAGATACAAGTGACTACGAAGTGGTTTTGTTTGTTTGTTTGTTTGTTTCCCAGTTACCTTTCTTTGGTTGGAAACAGGAAAAAGTATGAAAGTATAGTAGAAATTGTATTATTCAGACACTATATTGCTTCTCCTTTCATTTGAATTTGATTCTTTCTTTTAAAGAACCTCTACACATATCATATTTGTCCATGTGATTTTGAGTGATGCTCACCCCATCTTCTAGATTCTTAGGTGGGCTCATAATCTAGACTTTCTCAAAGCCTTGCTTGACCCTTGCAAATTACTAGAATGCAAATTACTTTATTTTCTCTAATGAGATCTTTCTAGGACTTTTTAAAAAATATTAACTGGAGAGATATATTCTATCTAAAATTTAGATCATGACAGAACAGTAGAGCTATAGGCATATTTCTTAATGACTACTTGTATAGAGATGCTTAGAAAATGAAGTCAACATAGAGAAGGTTATTACTAAGGAAACGAATAACCTGTATCACACTACCATAGTTTGAGGCCCTAAGTCTATTCATATTTGGAACTTTTCATGGATATGAGCCAATAAATATCTTTCTTCCTTTCTTCCATCTTTCCTTTCTTCATTCTTTCCTCTCTTTTCTTTCTCTTTTAAAATTTAATCTACTTTAAGATAAAGCATCTGTCAATATCAGAGTTCTTATTAATAAAGAAAGTGACTTTTTAAAAAATTAAGTAAAAGGGATATACTGGCAGGTTACTGCTTTGCTAACACAGCTCAAGGCACCTTAACGGCATGAGACTATGGCGTTTCTGGGATCTCACTTTAGGGCACAGGCCTCAGGTGATCCAGCTTCAAAAGCCTTAACTCTTAATGTATTCATTCAGAATACAAATTATCAAAACATGATTTTAATAATTTAGCTTGTGACACATAGATCTTATTGACTGATGTGACGATCGCCCAGTTTGGGGTTTAGTTATCTCTATTATATGGATTAAGGTAGGGTAGTGCCAAAGTAAAGAGCTTATCCAAAGAAATTGAAATAGGATGTGCTATAGCTACAGGAAACAGATACTCAGTCAAATCTATAATCACATGTACCAAATTGTCATAATAAACAGAAGAAAAGTGAATATGCTTTCAAAATGAAGTATTCATGTATTTAACATATAACCAGAGATTAATAGCTGTTTTGGGGGGGAAAAAAAAAATGTCTTTACCTGTGGAAAGATTTAAAGACAGATAATCCATTCAAATTATTCTAATTAGGGCTCTTTTAAAAAAGAAGATTGGATAAGGGAATATGAAAAACAAATTTGGTAAACTTGGTGTTATAATTTCAGATCCAGAAACTAAGTCCTTAAGAGGATGAATAGCAGTATATGATTTTAACTTCCAGCAGCATTACAGATTAGAGACACTAAATAAACCTCTCACTGAAAACAATTAAAATACATAGAATAAAATATTTAAATACTTAACGAAAGAGGTAAAAAATTTCTGAAAACTATAAGACGCTGAAATAGAAAACAATAGAACATACGATAATTAGAAAGTATCTCATGTTCATGAACTGGAAGAATTAATATTGTTAACATGTCCAGACTACCCAAAGCCACCTCTATAGGTGGCTTTCAATAAATTCAGTAAATTCCTATCAACATTCATATGGCTTTATGTACAAAAATTGAGCAAATAATCTTAAAATTTGTATAGAACCATAAAAGATACTAAATAGCAAAAGCAATGTTGAGAAAGACCAAAGCTTGGAGGCAGCACAGTTCTTGATTACAAACTATATTACAAAGATATATCAACTAAAACAGTATAATACTGGCATAAAACCAGACACATGGGCCAATGGAACAGAACTGAGTATCCAGAAACCAACTCATGCATCTATCATCAATTAATATTTAAATAAAAGCCAAGATTGCTGAATGGGGAAAGTAATTACTTCTATAAATGAATTTGGATAAACTGGGTGTTCACATGTAATAGAGTGAAATTGGAAGCCCTATCTTACTCAATTCACACAAATTAACTCAAAATGAATTGAATTAATTCTAAGACCTGAAACCATAACTCTCTCAGAAGAAAACATGGGAAAAGTTTTGATATCTGTCTTGGCAATGATTTTTAAATATGACACCAAAAGCACATGCAACAAAAGCAAAAATAATCTACAAGCTAGACTACATCAAACTCAAAAAGCTTCTGCACAGTGAAAGAAACAATCGACAAAATGATAAAACAATCTGTGGAATGGGAGAAAATATTCTTAAACCATATGTCTAATAAAGGGTTAATGTTCTAAATATATAAGGACCTCATACAACTTAATAACAAAACAAAAAGTAAAAAATAAAAAAATAATAATTTGATTAAAAAATGAGCAGGGGACTGAAATAGATGTTTCTCTAGAGATGATATACAAATGACAAATAAGTACATGAAAAGATATTCAACATCACTAATCGTCAAAGAAATGTAAATCACAGCCATGATGTGATATCAGCTTATGACTATTATAAAGCCTGTCATCAAAAAGATAAGAGATAACAAATGCTGGTGAGGACGTGCGATGTCGCTGGGAATATAAATTGGTGCAGACACTATGGGAAGCAATATAGAGATTTCTCAAAATTTACCTTATGACCCAGAAATTTCACTTCTGGGTATTTATCTGAAGGAAAGAAAATCATTAACATGAGCTATCTGCACACCCATATTCTTTGCTGCATCAGTCACAATAACAAAGACATGGAAATAACCAAGTGTTTGCCAACACATGAATGGATAAAGAAAATGTAGTATGTATATATACAATGGAATATTATTCAGAAATACAAAAAGAAGGAAATCTTGCCATTTGTGACAACTTAGATGGACCTTGAGGGCATTATGTTAAGTGAAATAAGTCAGATAAAGACGAATACTGTATTATCTTACTTATATGTGGAATCTGGCAATTGAGCTCATAGTACCAGAGAGTAGAATGGTAGTTGGCAGAGCTTGAAGGACTGAGAAAATGAGATGTTGCTCAAAGGGTATAAACTTTCTGTAATAAGATGAATAATTTCTTGGAATCGAAAGTACAGCTTGGTGACTACAGTTAACAATACTCTATTAAATACTCGAAAGTTACTATAAGAGCAGAGCTTTAATGTTCTCGCTATAACAACAACAAAATGATAATTATGTGAGATGTAGAATGTGTTAAGTAATCTTATTGTCGTAAATGTTTTGCAATATATACGTGTCAAATCTTCATATTGTACACCTTAAACTTTCACAATCTAACATCTCAATAACCTTGGGAAAAAAGAGAAATAAAGTGTTTCTTGGAAGCTGGACTGTGAAAAACAAATACTCTGTAGTGTAGAGAAATGCATGTTCAACTTAGACATCAAAGAATTCTCACAAATTAAATTCAAAAGAATGAGTTGAGAGAAAAAAAGGAAAAGAAGAAAGGAAAAGAGAGAGGGAAGAAAAAAGGATGAAGAAAGGGATAGGTACACAGAGAGAGAAAAAGGAGGAAGAGGTGGAGAAGAAGAAGTAGAGGGAAGAGAGGGAGAGAAGGAGGGAGGGAGGAAAAAGAAGCAATACAGAAATAGTGAAATGAGTCAGCAGATTCAACAGATCACCAGATTTGGATATAAAATAACTATGAAGAAATAAAATAGGGATTGAAAATGTGGGTAAGAAAATTCAAGTAGATTTGTAAAAGTACAAAAGCAAACCTCAGGAAATGTTTTAAATGTGAAATTAAAACGTGCTTTAAAATTAGAGGAGAAAAAATAGATATAAAGTATTCATAATATATACAAAGATATAAAGAAATGAGGAATAAGATGCTAAGAAACATAGGATGCCTAGTATAGATATGTGATAGATGATTAGATAGATGATAGATAGATAGATAGATGATATTGATCCAGATATAATAAAAGAATGTGACAAAGTATATTTGGAATATAATGGATGAGAATTCACTGATGAATGCCAATAAGTAATTTACAGGCAATTCATACATACGCATATGCTAGAGAATTGAAAAACACTAAAAAAAAAGTCATAAATGCCAGAAAAAGAAAAAAAGAATATTTCCTATAAATAAATGACAGCGTAACAATTGACATGTCATTAGTAAATTGGAAGCCAGATGATATCGACAACATAAAGAATATTAGGAACTGTCTTCTGAAATTTACTGGCTCCCCTGTAATAGCAAATGACTCAGTTGAAAATGATGTGCTAAATTTCTCTCTCAGTAAATTTTCCTCTGTTGCTGTTATATTATTCATCACCTTAAAAATCAGTTTCTCTGCTATTTAATAATTACAAAACTCTTTTTTCTTGTTGGGGAGCAATAGTCATACATTATTAAAGAAGATCATCCAAGCTCATTGACTTTATGTGATATATGTGATATTAGTACTAACAACAATATGTCAAAAATGTTGGTCACATTGTGTGTGTCAAACATGTCTTAGAGTGTGAACTTTCTGCTCAGAATATGCTGATTGACTCTAAAATGTTGAAAACACTTTTATTCAAGTTTTAATTTTCCTAAATCTGTGTCTTAGGGAGTAATTGTTAAAGGTTGCATTGACAGCTTTGTCCATAAATGGAGAAATAAAAAACGTTTTGTCAAAAAAATATTTTTAAGAAGAATAATCTGTTGAGTGGAATTCTAGCTGGTGTGAAATGCAGTACTTTTTAGTATGTATATTTTGAGCTAAAAGTATGCATTATGAAATAATGTGTAAAACTACAATGATGGATTATAATTCCCTTGAAAAAGTCCTTCTAAAATGGGCATTGTCATTTGTGTTCTTGATATGAAGAAGGCAGTTTCATAAAACCTCTCATAAATCAAAGCTTTCTCCCAGAGTACACAGATACACTAATATGTTTTTCTCCTAAATTATATTATCTGGAACAAGTTCATGTGGTCTTTGGTATTTTTATAACAAGACAAACAAAAACCTTTATGGTTCTAAAGTCGTTGCATCTCTTTACTTTTATAATGAAACAGGGTTCACACTCTATAAAATTCTAAGAACTTCAGAAATTTCTTAAGTAGAATAATAGTATTGTTAACTTCCTATCAATAATTTAAACATCAAGTTCTTGTTTCCTGGCATTATCAAACTATCTATTGAATACCAAAAATGTTTCCTTAGAACCATTTAACTATTTTTCATAATTTTAGTCGATTGTTATTAACATTTTGCTAAATGTTATATATTGTGAACTTAAATGTACAACATTTTTTGTTTTAATATACTTTTGTTACACAGTATTTTGGAATTGGAGAAGTGACAGAAATTATATACCAAAGCTTATTAAAATCAGATTTTGATATAGATTACATTAAGCTTATTGGATAATTTTTCTTTTAATTTCTTAAGTAATCTATATACTCTATTAAGTAATTTTATTTCTAATGAAATAAAGTATGTAGAACCACTTCTGTCACTACTGTTAGATGAGTATTTATTTGTAAAGGAGAAGTCAACCAAAAACAAGTAGGAATGAGTTAAAATGTAGACAAGAATAAGTATTTAAAAACATAGAAAAATAATAGAAGAAGAAGAAAGAAAATAGAGACTACAGAGAATGGAGAAAGGCATGTAAAACAAGGGAATTATTGGTTTGGAATAATTAGAGTTAGGAAGCGGATGAGGATAAAAAAGTGTGTATGAGGAAGTAGGTTTAGTAGGGGAGGAAGCAATGGGACAAAGTTGACCAAAAGGAACCAGACCCATAAATTCAGCTTAAACACAAAGATATGACAGAAACTGTATGCAGAGAAAGTCAAGTTACCTATAGGAGAGAAACACAAGCTTGTAATACTTGTATGGGGAGTTGCAGAATTAGAAGCTCCACAATTCAACATTCATAAGCACATTAGGAGGACTCTGATTTTAGAAAAGCAATTTGTTACTTATTTGTTTAAAATTGTCCCTAGGTTAGAGCAGCAATTAACTATTATACTAACAAGCTGATTTCAGAGATCTACATTTGACTACATCAAATGCCAGGATTACCTAAACTTCCAAAATAAAGTCCCACATTTCTTTTATATTAGTGTCTATGTGTTAATGTAGACACTCTACTTAGAGTATTAAATGACAGGCATAAAACTGAGCTGCATTTCTACTCAGTGAAATTACTGTTCCTATTGTTATGGCGCGAACGATTCTGAGACCCACAGAGCCAATTGAGATTAATTCTGAGCCTTTATTAGCCTGCTGGCTACTGACTCTCTACCACACAGGGTTAGAGGAGATCAGCCATGAGCTTCCAGAGGAAGCAGCTTATAAAGCTTAAGACCATATCCTGGTGGTCTTCTGAACAAGCAAGCAGATTACAGAAGCGGAAGTTGGCTGTTAACATATCTTTGCCCAGAACCACACCTTTAATTAACAAGTAAGTGGATTACAGAAGCAGACATTGGCCACACCGTTAACACTATTATAAATATTTTCATTATAGAGATATAATCTATACTGCAGCTACATATCTAACATTATTAGCAAAACTACCATTCTCATTTTCTCTGATTCCTGGAAGGACTAGAACTAGAATGCACTGTAATCTTTTACATTGAATGTCTCTAATATCTCCAAAGGGCATTTATTATTGCCTCTTTTATTAGTCAATCAATCATTCATTCATTCTTTCATCTATCTTTCTAACACTTTTTAAGTATAAGCTGTGTGCCAAGCATTGTGATACATCCTGGTGGATCAGAAATGAACAGAATTGAGAATTCTTGTAATTAATTTACTTATGATTTGGAAAGCTGAGTTAAGAAGTATACCCAATAGAAAGAGTTTACTGGGAGTAAAAACTATAACTTAACTAGTTTGCATTAAAGTTTATTTTCCTTAATTTCCTTATTTTAAGGAAGTAATTTTAAATTTTTTTATAAATATAAACTGAGGGTTCATGGACATGAGATGTAAGAAGATCACAGATTTTTTACTGAAAAGTGAAGAGACATGTCAGGATGTAACAGATCAAAAAAAAAGAAAAAAAAATAGTAATATGTGGGAAGGGGAAAGAAGGCAGAACAACGTGGTTGAAGTTTGGTGATTGAATAGACATATGGGGCTAAAGACCTTTCTTAAGAGCTAGGAATTTGGGTGTGATTTGAAAACTATATAGACAGCTCTATAGAGTGCTGTCATGTAATATCTCCTATAGTTATACTTGAATCTCCAGCTGCTGATATTCTATATGTGTATGTGAACTTACTCTGAAAATAGTACTTGAACAAATTGTTCTAAGAATTTGTAACAAGCACCATGTAGAAAAAACATTAGCCAAATATAATGGTGTATAAATAAATAATTTTTAAGGGCCATGATAACTATTTGCAAATTGAAGTTATATAGGTGCAGATGCTAAAAGTAGCCATTTTTAAACTGGCTGATGTATCAGTGGCAGAACACTAGAGTGAAGAGCTAAGAATCACTGATGTGTCCCTTAGAGTCACTTTGAATTCAGCATTAATTCAGCATTAACTCGTAGCTACAATTGCCAGAATTATTTTCTGCTTCAATTTGCATGAGGTTAATTACATATCTATGAGATTTTATGTTTATGCTAAAAAATGACCCCTTACTCAAGGTAGTTCGAGGAATCTCTTTCTTGCACTCATATATAGTTAATTAAATTATTCAAGGAATCATATAATTTAGTCATTTTAACCTATGTTTAAATCTCAGGCTCAGCATTACTTAGGTCTCTCATTTAATTAAAAAATTATTGTGGTGCTCGTAGTGTATTTGATAAATCCATGTCCTTTTTATTGAGAAGTGTTGCTGGAGGTCTCAAAACTTGAGGCACAATTTGGGAAACTTCATCATGTTTGTAATATGCATAAAGATATAAAATAAATGTGATAAAGATTCTAACCAGAAAAAAATGCTTTTTTTTGAAGTAAATTTTACTGAGTAAACCTAGAAAAAAATCACATTCTTTCTCAGAAGTTTTAAGGTGGGAAATAGAAAGACTGAGTCAGTTTATTAAGGGGGTTTGTGCTAAAAGAAAACATCAAGTTAGCCATATAATAAATTCAGGAAAGTGGAAAAGATGTTTGTAATTGACCATAGCAAAGTGGTATCAGGAAGAATTAAAGAAAGAACTTCATAGAAGATATCATTTTATTTGTATGAGATAGTAAGGATGATACTTTGGACATGGTCACAGTAACTAAGAATACAAATTTTATTTATAACCCAAGGACTTGAGCACGTTTGTATTAACATGTTCTCGTGAGATGGCTGTAGAAGTACTGCTCATTGAAGAGAGTCAAATTTCAGTTAAGTATAAGCATTGGAAGAAGCTTAATTACCATGAAATGAGAGTTTAAAATAGTATAGTAGTAGTCTGGGAGAGATGTTACAAGCAGATTTCTTAAAAACAAATATCTCAATGGGCTACATGATGAGCCCAAATATTTCACATACTTGGCTAAGTAAGAGGTCTGTGTAAATTCTTTAGATTATAAACATGTGAAATTGTTTGGTTTCCATAAGGAGGGAATTATTCTGACTATTTAAGGTACTTTGCCTCACCCCTTATTATTTTTCATTGTGATTTAATTCACATACCACTTTTAAAGTATGAATTACAGCGGTGTTAAGTATATTCACGGAGTTGTACATCCATCACCAACATCTAATTGCTGACTATTTTCATGACCCCCCCACAAAAATCTCATACATATTAGCAAGTTACTCCCCATTCTTCCTTTTCTCCAGCCCAGGCAACCACTAATTGTCTGTATAGATTTGTCTATTCTAGATGTTTTACATAAGTGGAATCATTTAATATATGTCCTTTTGTGTCTGGCTTATTCCACTTAGTACAAGATTCATCCATATTGTATTATGTATCAGTACATCATTTTTTTCTATGGCTGAATGCATATTTTTATTAAATTTATTAGGGTGACATTGTTTAATAAAATTACATACGTTTAGAGTGTACAGTTTAATAGTATGTCATATGTATATTGCATTGTGTGTTTACCACCCAGTCAAATCTCCTTTTGCCATATATTTGATCCTCTCTACTCTTATTTACCCCTTTTCCTCCCCACTTTCCCTCTGGTAACTAATAAACTGTTGTCTTTGTCTATGAGTTTTTATTTGTCTTATTTGTTCATTGCTTTCAGTTTTATATCCCACATATGAATATATTTTATCATATGGTATATTGTTTCCTAAGACTGTCATAACCAAGTAAACAACAGAAATATATTGTCTCATAGTTCCGGAGGCCGAAAGTCTGAAATCAAGGTATCAGTAATGCCGTGCTTCCTCTGAGGACCTGGGTAGAATCTTTCCTTGCTCCTTCCTAGCTTCTGATGGTATCCATAGATCCTTGATTTCTCTTGGTTTATAGTTGCCATTCCAACCTCTGTCTCTGTCATCGTATGGCCTTTTTCCTGTGTATCTCTGTTTTTATACAGTGTTTTTCCTTCTTATAAAGCCATCAGTCATATTGCATTAGGATCTGGTAACGGCCTAATTTTACTTGATAAAATCTGCAAAGACCGTATTTAAAGTAAGGTCATATTCACGGATAACTTGGGTTAGGATACCACCATATCTTTATGGGAACATAATTCAACCTATAGCATATAGTTATCCATTTTGTTAATCCATTCATTAGTTGATGGACGCTTCGGTTGTTTAAACATTTTGGCCATTATGAATAATGCTGCTATAAATATTCACAAGCAATTTTTTTCATGGATGTGTTGATATTGTATATACATAACACATCTACCTTGAGGTTGAATTGCTGTGTCATATGGTAACCATGTTATGTTTTTGAGTAACTTCCAAACTGTTTTCAGAAGTGGCTATAAAAATTTTAGATTTCTAACAGTAAAATATGAGAGTTGCAATTTCTCTATATCTTTACCTTCACTAGTTTTTGTCTGTCTTTTTGATTATAGATATCAAGTGGGTGTGAAATGATATCTAGTTGTAGTTTTAATTTGCACTTCTCTAGTCATATGATGTTAAGCATCTTTTCACATGGTTTTTGGCCACTCTTTGGAGAAATATCTATTCAAAACTTTTCCTCATTTTAAAAATGGCTAATTTGCCTTTTCTTGCCTCTTATTTTACATTATATTTTTCAAGGATTCAGTTTCATAATTCATAGATCATAGATATATTTCACATACGCAATTCTGAATTAGAGATCCCCTACTAAAATAATTCCTTTGATGTGGACTTCCTTTCAATTCTAATTTCATTAGTCTCATTTCCAGGAGTGCCAATTATCAGTTTGTTTGTCAGGTGAGTAGACTATCACCTGCTTTCTTTCTTTTTAGAGGAAACTCTCTGTTGCCCAGCCCCAAAAGTTAGGAAATAACTGGATCTCAGGGTAGCTCATTTAGCTCCTTCCTCCTCAGTGAATAACAGTCATTGGTCCATGTTTCTTGGATGACTGCTTTAACCTTTCAATCTTAAAATTGTGTGTGTGTGTGTGCGCGCACAAACACACACACACACGCATGTACTTGAGCACGCACATGGGGAGGGGGAGTTCTTTTCTTTCTTTTTCCACCTAACACAATTATGAGTTCCCTACCTAAGTATGTTTGCTCTGCCTGTTAACTATTTCCTGAAATGAGATGAACATGATATAGACTAGTGTTTTCCAAAGGATGTTCTTTAGAGCAGCTGAATCACTATCACATAGGAACTTATTAGAAATGAAAATTCTTCATCCTCTATCCAGACCTACTGAATCAGAAACTCCACAGTTAAGCCCAGTTATATGTGTTTTACAAAATCTTCATATGTTCTAATGCATGCTCTATTTTGAGAACCAATAGTTTAGACTGTGAAGCAAATACTGGTAGTCTCACCGTTTAAATCATCATTATAATCAGTCCCAAGTTCTAATTTTAAATGATTCCTTTGGTTGTTAGTAATTTTGAGGATAAAAGGCCTTCAGTCATTTTTGCTTTTGAAAATATTACTTCTCTACTTTAAATAAAACAATTCTTGTATGTTGAAAATAAATCTGTATTTTTACTATTTATAGATATCAAGCTTTCAATTTAGTCTTTTACAACTTTTTTTGAGAATATCTTAATCTTAAGACTCAGAAAGAACAACTTTATTTCAGTGCATTGCAGCTAAAGCTACTCCTCAGTCTTTGCTTCTTTCAAACGAGGAATATAATGAAAATACCAATACTAAGTCTACTTCAATATTTGGATGTCTAGTTAATATGCCTGTACCTGTATCAATATCCATGAATTGCCATGATTATTCAGTGGTTTCTAGGAGAGTGGGAAATGTTTTTTCTATCTGCACATTACTTTCAATGTGAAATCTGTGTTTTAAGGCATCTCCTCAACTCCCCACCTTTCAATGCTTAAAACAATTCAAGCTTATATTATTTGTCTATTGACAAAAACTAGCTTTTTTTGTTTTC
>NW_006436664.1:267276-300424 GCF_000325575.1 Pteropus alecto | reverse complement strand
TTTAAAATATCTGGAGAAGTTTGGGAGAGATAATTAAAGGTATGTATTTATTTGAGGGATCCTATTGTATTTTACTTGCAAAAGAAAAATAAACTTTACCTATCATAACTGAATATCTATATGTAGAGAGATACACCAGGGCCAGAGATTACTGAAGTGATTTAAACATTTTTATTAATCAGAGTTCTCCACAGAAACATAACTAATATTAGCTAGATGATAGATAAAGAGATACCAATAATAACGTGCACACACACAAAGAGATTGATTAAAAGAAATGGGCTTATACAGCTTTAAAGACTGAGAAATCTCACAATCTGCCCTCTGCAAACTGGAAAACTACAGGGGTAGATTTCTAAACTGAGGATCTGAGAAATAGGAACACAGAGGGCAGGAGAATATCCATGTCAAAGATCAAGAATTCAGGCAGGATGAAAAAAGGGTTAATTTTTTTTTCTCTGATTTTTGTTCTAATCAGGCCCTCAGCATATTAGATGATGGGCACTCACATTAGAGAGGGAAATCCACAAATTCAAATGTTAATCTCATCTGGAAACACTTTCACAGACATACTCAGCAATAATGTTTAATCTGGACACCTGGTGGCTAATCAAGTTGACAGAAAATTAAGTACCTCAACATTGTTGTATAAAAATTACGTATATGTAGTTTTATAGAGAAAGTATTTTAATTAAACCTGATGCATTTACAGTATCCATCTTACATTTGTAAAAATGGTAAAATAAAAAAAAAAATCAGCGTTTACAAAGCAATATATGAAGATAGAAAGTAGAATGATAAAATTCTGATTCTTGATTAAAGAACAAGATCTTAGGTATTGAATTAACACTGTTCATAACAATTTACTTTCCTTTAAAGACAATAGGTCACTAACTCTTAGAGAAAATTTTAACGTATATATTGGATATACTAATTTGAATCTAATAATAAAGTATTTTATTGAATACTTAAAGTTTTTATAAAGAAATCTTTCATTTTTTTGTTATTTGCTAAAATCTTTTGTCTTTTTTTCCTCTACATTTATAAAAAAGCAAGTTGCCTTTTGCAATAAACATTCAAATTGTATTTAATTCTTAAAGCCTTCTATTAAATTAGCAGCATTTGAAATTAAAGTCAAAGATGAAAGGTAAATTATTACTTTGTGCAAAGTGCAACAAACATATAAATGATCAAGTGTACAGCTATGATGCTAGCATTTTTGTTTTAAATTTAATTAAAAACCAATAGAGTCTTTCTTTGGACATTTCCAATAAATTATTGTATTTATCCAACTATATAATAATAAATATGATTGGCATTTTAACTTCTGTCATTGAAAAGTTTTTTTCTTCTTTTCTTGTTTTCTTATACCTATCATTATACTTATTTTTTAAGGTCGGGGTTAATTTGTATTCTATGTTAGCATTATAGCAAAATATACATGGACACGAGTTATTCTTGATTTTTATAAAAGCAAGGGTTAGTACCTGTTGTATTCTTGTATTTAGCCTCATTCTTTAATATGACAGCTTCAGTCCATTTAATGCTATTTTTTCAACCCAAATAAGATCCTTTCATTTGATTTAGCACTTTAGCCTCTAAAGTCACTTTGCTTAATGGGTCTGGTTTTGACTTTTTAGTCATTTTATTCATAAATGTACCACAATATTCATCATTGTGTGAGGCTTATGATGAATTCAACCACTGATCACTGAAAATAAGGCACAGAGTCAGATAGCAGGCCATCTTATTAGCACTTTTTTCCGGACCAATAATCATGTTACTATTTGAAATTTAGCAAATTGCTGTCATATCATTCACTTCCAGCCCTTTTTAAAATTACCTTGTCAGATTATTATGCTGCTGGGTTGAAGTCAACCATGATAATGCTATATGTGAATTTTGGAAGACACTGCTCTTTCTTCACACTATTGGAAAGGAAAGAGTTATTTCTCTACCACAGTGTGATAAAGTATTGTCTATATTTCTTAATTTCAAATTTTATTTAAAGATAGGTGCCCTTTGCCTGGTTATCTACTTTAGATAGCAGTCTAAATAATATTGGTATCTATATTATGTTTTCGAAAGTAAAATCATTCTTTTACATTTTTACTCATATTTTTGATCTCAAGTCTAAAACTTAATTGTACTCAAGAAGTTAAAAAGATGTTTAAATATAAATATAAATGTAAAGTAAAAATATAAATGAGAGAATGAGAGAGAATACGAAGGAATATAATCTACAATAAAAATAAAATTACTTTCCTCATATATTTGAAGATTCTTAAAATGTGAGAGAATTGGTGTTATTAGCTAGTCAGACATGAGCAACAGAAGGGAACAAAGGAATAGGGGCCCAGCCCAGAGACCACCCAAATAACACCCTATGGGTGATTAGAGAATTCCTCCTGCATCCTCAGAGACAAAGGACAAGAGGGTCATGATATTAGCTGGCCTAATCTTACTACAGACACCTGCGCAGAAAGTACTACCTTAATTTGCCTACAATTTGAGCTTCATTATAATACTGTATTTACGCCTGGAAGTTTATAAACCTAATTATATCAGACCGTGCAGTAGTTAAAATATATATAACAGACAGGCGTCAATCAAAATGACCATTTTTTGCCAATCACCTAAGACTGCCTTTGTAACCACCCATCACGACCCAAATATAATGCAGACATTCATTCTTCTGGGCCCTTTTGCCCTTCTGAATTCTCTTTTTTGTGGCCTTTTTGTGTTGGTTACAGTGCTGGGACCATGTGCCTCCTTGGGGTATCCTTTGTCTTTCTAAAATATACTTTTAATAAAACTATTAAATCTCAATGACCTGTGATTCTTCACAGCATCATTTGAAGAAGAACCAAGACAAAATGCTAACTACACTTCTGCGCTATCTTATCCCTCTCCCTTCCCACTGCTATTGGGGTGATACTGAACTCTGATCAGCTCCAACAGTGACATTGGGAAATTATTTATTTTATTCCAAAATAAACTTTAAGTTTCCTTGAGCTTTTAATAGTATAGATGGTAAATTTGTAAAGAGAAATACATTATTTTACATAAAAATAGGCCTATTATTTGTTTAGTAACTTTCTGGCAAGCAATACAAATTATCTACAAAATTGATCAATTACTAAACTTCTAAAATTTCAACTCCATAGGAGTTTTTAATTTTTAAAATCTATTAACATGGAGCACAATTAGTGTACTTAGCACCTAGAGCATTTATGTAATCTATAAAATATATCTTTAATATTTACCAATTATTTAATGCTTACTATATTCCTGGCATTTTCCCAAGAGCTTTACATACGTTATTTCTATTACTGTGCATAGAAATCATATGAGGTAAATATTTTCATTTAAAAAGCAGTGTAATAGCTGAGTTTGAGTGCTTGCTATATATCAGAAACATGAAATATTGTCTTTTAAAATAATCACAGATGAGCTTGGACTAAAATACCTAGATGTTAATTTAGTTATAATAAATTCAGTTTTAAACTTAAACTCACTCTACAAATCCTACTCAAAATGCTTCCTCTTGGTAAGTTTTTTTTTAATTTTGATAACTTTTATATCAAAATTTTAAAAATTGTCAGACATTTCTTCGAATTGATTAGAAACATGGAAAATATTTGATATATTGTAATTTTTGATTGTTTTATTACCTTAGCAGAATGTTTTAATATTTTGAATATAGACTATATTTTCTTATTTTGCCTAACAAAATATAAATTGTCTTATCTTCCACTCACAGAATTTCCAATGACAAAATACTCTTGATTCTGCCAATATGAACTATTTTTCTCCTTAGAATGAAGCAACTAAGAAATTGTTTTCTTTAGATGGAATAGCGGTATTAAGCTATTTTAAGTTGTTGAAAACAGAGTCATTTTCCAGCCATCTCAGTTTCAGTCTGCTTTTTTTTAAGATTACTTAGAGAAGTGAGAAAGAAATAAACACCTAGCCATGACTCTTCCAAATAGATGCTTGTTCAGGTCACAGCAGTAATTCTAATAGTCCAACAGCAATTTTAGTGGATCAATTGAAACCTAAGTAATTTGTCTTTCAGAAATAGTCAAATGACATCCCTGAATAATATTCTAGCTTCTATCCTCAGATCTATAGCTCCTGACTGATTTTTTCTTTCTTTTTATGTCTTAAAGAGTCAAATGTCCCTAAAACAGAATCCGATTGGTTTCTTCAGTTATAACTGCTTGTGTTAAATAGTGATCTCTCACATAGCATCTTCTGGATACATTTAGTTAGACATACATTCCTTCTTCGAATAACTGACACCAGAATGAGAAGGCCTTGAGTTGACTAATGCCCAGTAGTCAATTCAAAAAGCAATATGCTTGGCAATAATGAAACAGTTTCCTACACAGGAATGGAGTTGCTTGTAGACATTTCACTTGTGCATACCCTAATCATCGATCGCATTGTAGCATGTGTGCATTTGTTTTGATCTCATTAGAGTTTAGCATCTAATAATGTGTCTTAGAAATCACTGAATTCAAGAGGTAATTGAAATTATTAGGGCAACACAAAGTTATTTGATGGCCCCAAATCCTCAGTCTATACTCGCCTTATGAGTACAATACTAATGTTATTAAAATCATCTCCACATAGGTTTATTTCTACTTCTAATTTACCTACTTGGCTTCTATATTTCAACATGAGTATGATAAACAAAATAAAAATTAACATGTGGCTGTTTTGTACATTTTTTTGAGACCCAAGTCTCCAACATTGGCATTGGCTCTCTAGGCAAAAGGCAGGTCTGGAGAAAATGAGCAAGAAGCCCTTTGCAGGGTGAGATCTACAGGCTTAGAAAACATAGCCTCTGGGATATGATCTCCAAGTCCAGTGGGGGCAAGAGTCAATGTCCATTGTGTTATATTAATTAAGAATTAGAAGAGTGATCATTTCTATGACTGGTAAATTGGACATGGAAAAATATAAAGAGTTTCAAAATTAAAGGCCTTTGTGATTGTCCTATATGTCAGATTATTAAAATGATTTCTGATGAAATCTCTAAAATTACTTATCCCAGGACATTGATTTGAAGACTCTTTAGGGGATAGCTCGGCCTGTCAACATTTTCTAATTGCTCCCCATTCTCCACATTTACAGAGTGACTAGTGTGATATTGTCACTCTAGGCTTAAAAGAGAATGATTTTATAAACAAATTTGCTCAGAAGAGCTACCATGTCAAAGTGACTTCTAACATCCAACAAGTTTACTTTAGTGACTTCATGGAGGATAGCCTCTGGCTGTCTTCTTTCCTCACAGAATAAAGGTTGTCATTTATATACACAGGCTTTCACAGAGCTACTTTAATTCAGAGGAGACCCATACAATATTAGAGGAAACTTACATAAGCTCTCTAGATTAATTATCTTACTTTTTTAGTCATCAGGTTTTAGAAGTAACTCAATAGAATGAAAGAGAAAAAACAAGATGAATAAACAAAAATTGATATGAGAAATAGCATGCAATTCTGAAAACAGAAAAGAAGTAGGAAAAATTGGCTTCTGTGGGTATAGTGTTTAAAAAATCATAGAAGTTAAGAGAGTTGCTATGTAAAAATAATTATGTAAATTAAATATATAAATTTTGGAATTAAAATTACTGGAAGGTATGAATTACAAAATTCATGAAATCTCAGAACATAAAAGGACAAAGATGAAAAATATGGGGAACGAATTAAAAGATGAGGATAAATCTATGAGGTACAACATTCACTCAATAGTGGTTTTATAAAGAAAAAAATAATGGAAATAGAGAAATAATTGTAGATAATTAATTGATTAAATAAAAATTAAAAAATCAAACATTTCTTACCTATCAAACTAGCAAAAATCAGAGTTGGGTACTTTATTCTTTTAGAGATACAGTCACTCTCATACACTGCTGGTAGAAATGAAAACTGTGCTTTTGAGAGTAATTTGGCAATGTTTAACAAAACATTTGTAACCTTTTGACTTAGCAGTCTTACTTCTAGGAATCTATTGTGAAGGTACACCTTCAACAATATGAAAACACATATACTCGAATTTATTCATTGCAACAGTGTTTATAATTACAAATTATTGAGTATGACCCATATTCTCAGACATAGGAAAGTGGTGAGTGTTGTTACAACAGGATTTAGGCAATTTCTCAGAATTGATATGGCATGATTTCCAAGTATATTATTGAAAAAATAGTAATGTGCAAAAATTATATATGATATGCTACCAGTTGTGTAAGAAAGAAGTAAGAAAATATACAGTGTTCATGTTTTCTTTTTAACTTTTTTGGACAGGATGTGTGGGGGAGGGAGGAAAGGAGGGAAGGAAGAAGGAAGGAAGGAAAGAGAGAGAGAGGAGAAGACAGAAGGAAACGTAGGAAAAAATAAACCAATAATTAACAAGATTTGTTAACCTACAGGGAGTTGGTAGAAATGGGGGAAAATGAAATAAAGTAAAAGACATGATGGACAGTGACACTTTTGTTTGTTTTTTTTTTTTTTTTACAATTATACCTTGTAGAACTATGTTATGTCACATATTTAAAATAAATAAACAAGATTAGTTTATTTCATTAGCTTGAAGAGACTTGCATTAGTTTGCTAGGGCTACCATAACAAAATGCTAAAGATTAGTAGCTTAAAAAACAAATTTGTTTTCTCATAGTTTTGGAGGCTAGAAGTCCAAGATCAAGATGTAGGTCTGTTTGGTTCCTCCAGGACCCTCTCTCCTTGGTTTACAGATGGCCACCTTTTCATTGTGTCCTCATCTGGCCTTTTCTCTGTGTGCATACATCCCTGGTGTCTCTATGTCCAAATTTCTTTTTCTTATACGGACACCAGTTCTTTTTTTAGGGCCCACTCTAACAGCCTCATTTTAACATAATCACTTCTTTAGAGACCCTATCTCCAAACTAAGGTAACGAGGGTCCTGAATTCAACAAATGAACGGGAATACAATTTAGAGGGAATACAATTTAGCCTATAACCGGACCCACATGCAGTATAAACAGTAACAAGTAAATCACATGATCACAACGCACTAAGACTTTGGAAAAAAGTAACATGGGAACAACAGTGTTTTGTATACATTCTCTAAGGCTAAAGACAATATGAAGTACTCTACACAAATATTGGACCCTGTAATTTGCATTTTATAGACGTATGTGCTAGAAATTCTAAAAATATTTCATATATTTTCAAGGATTAAGCAAATAAGTAAATATTTTGAGAACACTGAGAGCTAAATTTCTCACTTTCAGAGAAAGGAGTTACAAATTAATAGTGAAGGCTACAATAAATTCTGCAGAATTGGACTGTAATTTGAAGCATCAGTTTAACATTGTGGAGAGAAAGAAGGGCTGGAGGAGATTGATGTAGAAATAGATATAAATGTATTTGCATATATAAGTGCATATATTTTTAACCATCAAGTTACCCATGTGCCTTGAAGATCAGAATTTAATGTTTTTGGAAGTGAAGGAAAGGTATTCACCATCAAAAGAAAAAGTATGAGCCAAAACTGAGTGAGAAAGTGTTTAGTTAGCTTTTAAGGGGAATGAATAGTGTGGGGTTATAGTAAGTATGTACCTGGAAATTTACTTTGAAGCAAATCTTAGAAGCCATAAATATAAACCCACTAGTTTTGAAGTCTTTGTGGTAGATAGCTAGAAAAAAATAATACTTTGAAAATAAAAAAAACATTAAATAACCCCCCTTAATTCTCAAAATAAATTTTTATTTTAAAAATTAACATCAATAATCCAATATGATTTTCAAAAGAAAGGAAATTATAATAGTTACAAAGTGGTATCTGCTAATTTTTATCTATTTAGAGGTAGTATAAATGTTTGAAAATGTAAGTATGCCAGCCATAAAACTTCTTTTCAATTGATAAGACTCTCAAAGCTTCTTGTTTGCCAAAATTAAATTTCAATACATTTGAAAACTTAATTCAATAAAGTTTTATATCCCACTCCTCTTTTTCTTTGGGTGACACCTATGTTTTAAGGAGCTTATGCAGTTTAAATCTTCTAAGATTGAGATTAAGTTGGGCATCTGGTTTTCAGTTTTTGGTGCATCAAGTTTAATTCAATATTTTTCCCTTCCCACATAACATTTTAGAAAGGCCTAGGCAAGTTCCCACTGATAATCCAGTTATTGAAGTCACAAAATACAGATTAGGATACATAGTTTAAGAGCTCTCTGGACCCAATCAGGCTGCTTGTCATAGCAAATTCACTAGCAGCAAACAATCCGACAGACCACAGCTGTAACAGCTCTCAGAATTCTCTGTTCCTTTCTTAATTTCCCAGCAGATACACTTGTTTGAATACTAACCATTTTGAGGAACTGGAAACTGGATTAGTGTGGCCATTTACCTGTTAAAAGAATAGAATACATGGTTTTCCAGGATTAGTAGCTAAATTGGGGAGAGGTCACTTGATAAAAAAATAAACTCATGAGGCTAGAAGAGTAAACTACCAGAAAAAAAAAAATGTCTAAGAGTAAATATCCAAACTGTGAAAAAGAGGGTTAGGATAAGTAGCATATTTTCAAGGGACTAAAATCCGTACTGAACTACACAGATAGTCAATGGTTCTGTTCTGGGAGAATAATAACAGGAATAAACTGGATGAAAAGAACATGAGGTGTCAGAGAAGTATTTGAAGTAACTTTAATGCATGACAAGTATACTGGATTGATATCTTTTATCATTTTTTATCTCAGTTGGTACTTCTGTGATTATACCACATCCTTCCCATGTGTTTTTCTTACTTATCATAACACTTCTATATAAAGGCTGATGTGTTTACATTATTGATATAGAAATTCAGACTACAGACATTTTTCATTCCACTTTGTTAATATGCATGAATTTGAAAATAGCTGTTATTTAACTGATGGTGATAATGTGAACTGACATTAATCAATAGAGGTTATGGCTCTTATGTCTGGATGCTAAGCAGCCTGACACTTGAGAGTTATCTGGCATGAAGCAATTATCTTCTCAGAGGATCTTATAGCTGATCGAGTATGAACTCTGCTCAAGGTAAACATACCCTAGTGCTGTTTATTTCTTCCAGCTGATGTTCTGGTTGTTAATACAATTAGGAAAAAAACAAAAAACAAACAAAAAAACA
The DNA here is from genome assembly GCF_000325575.1 of Pteropus alecto. Classification (NCBI taxonomy): domain Eukaryota; kingdom Metazoa; phylum Chordata; class Mammalia; order Chiroptera; family Pteropodidae; genus Pteropus; species Pteropus alecto. The sequence continues at coordinate 291,261 of NW_006436664.1, read as the reverse complement.
TGACTGAATACAATTATTTAAAACTTTGTTACAGAATTTTTTTTTTCATTTTTTGGATTTTTTTTTTTTTTTTTTTACCATTTTTTAGTTTCCTTAAATGCTTACTAATAGAAATTTCATTTCTTAACATGAGCTACAAAACCCAGCATGTGTTCACATCACACTGAAGAATACCTAAAATATTTTAGTATCTGCAAAAGTCATTTGCCAAGCTGCCTCCTTATTTTTTCCCCAGTTAGCACTTTTCTTAGCTTCTGCATTAGTTCAGTTTGTAGAAATGTATCTAATACCTAAACTTTATGATCCATGCACAAAAACACTTTCTCTCATTTGTGCTGTTAGAAACATTAAATAAGCTGATGGTTCAACTGAAACAGAGTCAGTTTTCTGTGCTTAAGCCTCTTGAAATGAGCCATCAGCATTTTTGAAAGTTGAAACATTCACAACTTGTAAAATGTTATTTGATAAGAGACATACTGATGTGCTAAAAGTTAATGCAACTTTCTATGGTGCCAGATTTATGCCAAGGGAGTATCTTATGCACAAGGAGAACCTGACTCAACAATCTCATGTTTAAGGTCAATAGATTAAGTTATATTGGAATTTGAGGAAGAAAACAGAAAAAAAAATTACACAGGTTGGCAAAGTCATGCTTTCTGCTCCTTAAGTGTTTAAATTGGGAACGAGTGACAAAAGTGCACTGTAGGTGGAGAACTGCTGACGGAGAGACAATCTTTCATCATTGAAACAAAGGTTAAATAAAGATTAAGCTCAGAGCATCAGCAAGGCCCCTGGAGACTTTGGGTAGGCAAGATGCCCAGATGTTCTTTTTATCATTTCAGCCTGGCATATGAGCAAAGGTGAAGAAGGTCAAGCAGGTAGGTGGCTGATTGTAGAGAAGAGGATGGCACCGTCATCAGTTATTCTTATAGAGTCTGAGAATAAAATCACTACTACTAGCTTATTAATGATTTCCTCTACATAATTAAAGTCTTTTAAAGTTTTATTCTTAGACTCATCTGATTCCAATAGTGCTCCTTTATTATTTGTCCTAACCTTATGCAATAATTTCAGTTCTATTCAGAGCAAAACAATATGATTTTCCAAAAAGTTGTTAAAAAGTTGATTTCTTGATTTTTATGTATACATCATTTGGCAATATAGGTACTATTACGTTTTATGTTTACAATTATCTAAGAATGTAATGAATAGTAAATATCATGAATAGTCTTCTTTTGATCAACGAAGAAGGAATTCTAAGACATTTTCTTATGAACAATTTTTATTTTCTCATACGCAAGATTACCGTCAACATAAAGATGGATTAGTGATTCAGACAGGTCTATTTTCTGGCCTTTTCCTTTCATGATGATTTTAGATTCACTACTAACCAGGGGGATGAGTCATGATAGAATAGGAAATGGGTTCTTTATTATAAATATATGCAATATTGTATAGTCTTCGGTTTCTTGCTGGTTAAATCATTCTCAAGAACAATTGCAAACTTGATTGACAAATGGGTAATTAACACTACTTAATTTTTTGAGGAGGTCTCCAAATTCATGAGAAATTCCTTCAAAATTTTGTGTCAAGTCAACTCTCCAGAAAAAAAGAAGTTTTCAATTCCAGTATTTTTAATTACTTTCTGGAACCTCACACAAAAATTTTAATCTAAAATTATCATGGACCCTACTAAAGATACTAGCTACTGCTTCCTCAGTCATACGTTTTTATAAGTGATGCTTCTCCACCCATACTTGCTCCTACAGAATGGACCTGGGTAACTATTTAAACAGGTGACCTTGTCTAAACTTGATATAACTAGAGATGAATACCAATAAAATCGATTTAGTCAAATGACCTTTTGTAAAAACTTGGAACTGAGACACTTAAAAATGTGTCTGTTGGCTGCAAGAAGCCCAGTCACAATTTATGTGTTATTAGGGTAATGAATGGAGCTATTACAATTCAAAACTAAGCTCAAGCTGAGGTTAAATAGTAGCGGAAGCTAGAAGCTGATCCACATGTGTTCTTAGAGAAGAACACATTTGCAGAGATGCTTACAATAGAAGTCATAGACATACAAACACACACTGAATAAGGAGAGAGGGATGAGATGGGTGAGGGGGTGGGTTGGGGAGAGAGAGAGAGAGGTTGAACCTAGATAAACAGAGAGATCAGAGAAAAAGGTAAAATTGTGACAATAGTTTTAAAGACAGATATCTAGAATGTGAGAGAAGACAGAGAGGTAAAAAGAGAGAAAGAGGAAATATATGATGAATGATATTCCCATTTCTATGAAAAACAACTGAAGTGACTTCAGTTGTATTCCATGGTATTCCTTGTACTCCCCCTTCCAAATATTTCAATCTAAGTATCACCTTCTGGACATTCCTCCAAACTTTCAAACTTCTGAGGTCCCTCTTCCCTTCAGTATTAAAGCATTACTCCAGTTAGTATAATAATAGCAAGAGCTTCTATCCCATGTGCTGAGGAAGCACGATGAAAATTTCAATAATTTCAAAATCTTGAAGAAGTTACATTTTTCTCATGTGCTTTTGTTCCATTTCTGATGAACTTTTTATCTTTTCTCTGGCTTCTTTAACCTCGTTTTTCAACACATGTTGCTACAAGCATGAAAGGCAGCTTTTCTTCAGTTTCACCAGTGATCTAACAAAAGGCAGTACTGCTTAGCATTAATTGTTGACATTTGGAGGAAATAATTGGAGATTATGAGATAAACCAGAGTAGGCTACATTTGACAACTGAATATTAGAGAGCCTGGTTCTAAAACAAACAAACAGATAAGTCCAGTGGCCACTTTCCCCAGATTACTTTTTGCTCTCCGATTTTCCTCTTTAACAACCACATTTTCAAATTTATCACCATAATAAATCCTTCTTTTTTCAATTAAAACTACAAGGTTCTTTTCCCTCACTTTCTTTAATCTATGCCTTTTTATTCTGTGAGCCACTCCCAGAAAATTTCAATTTCCCAATTTTATGTTTCAGAACAAGAAATTTGAAAAACTGGTACCTAGTGCAACTGAAACTTACCGTTACTAATGTGACTATAAGGACAATTTCTTCAGTTCTTATTACTTCTTTTTCTGACCCTTAATTCTTCTGGAATTTTAATCTCCTTGCTCTGAGTGTGTCAGTCCCAAATCCCCCTTCAAAGATTTTCCCAAGAAGCCTAGAAGCAAAATATAATTATAACTTCAGCTAGCCAGTGTTGAGTCTTCAGAATTTCTAAGGAAGAGATATAAAAATAACTCTTTAAAGAGTTATAAAAATAACAAATTGGGGAAATACAACTATGTATGTACGTCTGTATATATGTACCTACCGCTATCTATCATCTTATCTATATCTATCGTTTATCATCTATTATCTCTATCATCTATCATCATCTATCCATCTGTCTATCAAGATGGGTATCAACATAATAATAGAAATGTACATATATTTTCCATTATAAATATTTAGAAAAAGTAAAATTGGCTTATTTCATATTTCATACATAATTTCATACATAACTGCCATTATTCTGGAGAGTTTATCAGTATTTTATTTTGAAAACTCTATTCGAAGTGGCACATTTTATGCACAGAGTAACATCTCAGTATAAAAGAAACTAAGTAAATGTAGCTTAGATCCAATTCTAAGCGACATGGAGAAATGGGTCATTCATTGAGTAAAAATCCTTTGAGTCAGTTCTCTGTGATGTCAAGGTTGTTTGTGGCTTCTTGAGTCAGAAGATAACTTCTTTCCCCCTGCTCCCCATCGCTTATACTTGGCAATATTTGACACACAAAACTGCAGTGAGGAATGTTGGACTTGGCAGAATATGCCATTTTAAAAATTTTTATGTGAACTCAAAAAACTGGTTTCAAACTTAACACTAATTGCTGACAATAATGCCACATTTTCATTTTCAGCCAACACTTTGTCCTTTATACTTTCAGGTGCACATTATTATATAGTCTTTATTAATTATTTTTATTTTGCTCACAGCAACTCAGAATGGACACTAAAATTATCATAGCAAGTGTCCTGGAGAAGTCCTTTAAATACAGAGATGATATCAAACCAAGATCTAAATTTCAAGGTTTTACTTTTCATATAAAAATGCTATATGAGATATTTTGATGACCCTATTATTATTAATTTTTATCCTTTTTAACTGACTGTTGTTCATCTTTGCTAGCTGGCTGGCTTACCTATTTATCTTGCCTTTTCTTAATTACTTCTCATATTCAGTTAATCTAATCTCCCCAATTTTAAGTGTTCCACAGGTTGTTTATCTTTTCCACCCCTGTCTCTAACCTACTGAATTCATCTGGCTAAAGGTCTCAGGACATGTTTGACCCCATGGACATTTCTCAAAACCACAAATATCCCAAATCACATATTTATAATCCTCTCATTAAACAACTAAATATAATACACTTAATGGATCTACTAATAAAAATTGAGATAAAATTTTGAGATTGAAAGATTCTATATAAAATCAACAGTGGGTATTATAAAATGATGTTAATAATATTAATCATAAACTTTTAATTCTAAAAATATGAAAATTAATAAGATAAAAAATGTAGAACAATTAATAAGTGACATAATGAAACTTGCTAGCCATAGAACACAGGTGATTTCACCCAAGTGACACAGTGTTTCTTTCCTTGACTTTCTTACTAGTCAAAAGTAACAGTAAGGGATGATTTATGCATAACATGGGTTCCTTCTTAAAAAGCAATCACTGATAACTTTCTTGTATGAATATAATACTCTCTATAAAATACCTTGTAAAGATCCAAGGTCAATATTATTTCATGCATGTTTCATTTAATTAATAGATTGTAACTGATGAAAATGTCATTTACCAAATTACATCCTGATATTCCCCTCCCATCTTGTGTTAATATATGTTTGAAGAGCCATCGCATTTCATAAGGCTATTTTCTTCGACTTGGATATTTATTCTAGCTGATAACCTGTTAGTCTACAGGTATACTTAGACCTGTTGAAAATAATTTTGTGATACATAGTCAGCTAGTGCCATTCCTCTTATATTTTGAATTTTAAAAAAACCTTACATATTCAAATCAACATTTAATCAAAATAATTTTCACTTCAGTGGCTTCATCTCTGCCTGAAACTTCATGGGTCTAAGATTTGATTTTTTTCCCCATAATTGTAGTCATATTGATTCAAGTGTCTATGTGCATATACTCTTATTACATAATTAATGCTTTTCAATTTTTACTAAAGTTTTATCTGTTACTCAGTGACTAATCTTCATACTTGGTAAGACTCTTCATAATTTTTATTATTTTAAAATATTAGCATATTCTCTACTTATTCAAGTCATCATTGTGGAATAACTTTAGATATATTAAAGATATTTCATCTTCAATATATTTAAAACTATTATCTGCCTAAGAACTAATATTTTCTTAGCTGTCTTTCTTCCTCTTGTATCTGATAGGTAATATTTTTTTAAACTTTATCTCTTGGACTATTTGCCAGAAAGAAATACCATTTTTATCAATTCAGAAAAGGCTTTATCCAGTGATAACAGGTAAAGAATTACAAAACTATTTTGAGATGTGAATGTCAGCTCTAGAATAGATTTACAATTCCCAATCATGCTTTCTTGCTGTGCAAGCTATTGGCCTTTCAACTAAATATAATTTTAAAAATTACATCGTATATCTATGCCTTTTCCTTGAATAATTAAAATAAATGCAAAGGACATACTATATGTCTAGCATTTACCTAGCATCTGATTTCTAATTTTATATTTTAACACGCATCCACGCGCGCGTGCTTTCACACACACACACACACACACACACACACACACACACACACAGAAAATCACACCTTAAGATACAATTGTCTTATTTCTAATTTATTGCAACAAATTTAACTTCTCAATCTTATTGTATAAATTGGGACTACTTCTGAGAATCATAAATTTTGTCAGGAGCCTCGCTGATATCTCAGTCGTTCATGCTTCATAATTATCCATTTTTTTAATCAGTATGATTCATTAGTAATTTCTGTTGATTTTTATTTTAAAATTACTCTAAAATTACCTCTATTTTCAATGTGATCTTAACAACCTTATTTGATATTTTTACCCACTTTGATTTTTGTAAAAAGCCATGTTCGTATGGTTCATAGTATATCAAAATTAAATTTTCAAAAAATATTTTAATAAGCATTTTGCAATAGAGTAAGCAAGATTTAAGTCTATTTTCTCTGCACTTAATATTAATAAAATTTATTTTAAGCTAAACATTCCATAATTAATGTTATTTTAAAGTACTTTCACTGTTTATTTAAAAAGAAAGTGATCTGAACTAATATTGCCTTATAAATAGCTTAGAATGAAGGTCTGTTAATGAAATCGGACACAGTTTTTTTAAGGTTTCTTGCTGGTAGTAGAATGATTTCCTTGTATTTGAGAAAATGTCAATGAGATAGGAAAGTGAAGCAAATGTTAAATCTATACAACAGTTTTGATTTCACATGCATTTCAAATTATAGCATTGATTTGATTCTCAAGGGCTATTGCAGAATCACCTATGCTCTATTTTTCAATAATCTAAGTAGGCCTAGTTAGCTAAAGAACTCTTCTTACAGAGAGACAAGGAGAGAACTGAAATAAGTCAACATGAACCCCCTCCTTTTTTTTTTTTTTCAATTGGGAAACTATGCACTCTGTAGAATGCAAGAAACACAATAAATCAAGTTGAATATAAAAGAAAATATTGAACTCCATAATGAGATAACTTCCCAGAACATTCCAGTACCAAGTAAATTAAAAAGAAAAAAAAGTCTACCCAAAGTCTTTTTTCGTTTGTTGTAAAGCAGGCTCCACAGTGTACTCTTGACAGTAAACCTTCTATCAGGCAGAGTTCTCCAGGCTTCTTATTAGTTTTTAGATTTTCAATATAGCATATAAATAGACCAAATCTCTTTCACAAAATACAGTAGAAAGTTTTCAATAACGGTATCTCTATTCTATCCTGTATCTATTCCTATTATAAGGATATTCTCCTTTCTCCAACAGTGCTCTTCTGTTCAATGCTTAGGAAGACTGTTTCCCTTTAGAAAAATAATATCTAATACATGAAAATACTAATAACATGATAAGAATTAGAATAATAATATAGTTAGTTTAACAACTGCCTTGGTGAGGAAAAGTAACTGTTTTAAAATAAGTAAATGTTGAAATCCTTTATATTTTATCTATCACTTAAATAAAATGATGTAAAAATAAAACTAAAATAAAGATAATATTTGCTATATATAGTTATAATTACAGAGATAATTTACCATTTATCACATTGAGATGAATTTGTAGGGTAAAGATGATGCATTGGTTCTCTAATATGTCTGAATGACAAGTGTCTATGTTCCTTTTCTGAAAGAATTTTACCTTCCATTTAAAACAACATATCATTAGATCTGAATTTATTTTTATTAATATTTCTTTTACATATATTTACACCAAATCATTCAAGCCTTATTTTATGTTTCATTTTCAGATTTTCCTTATACATCTTTTGAGAGTATAATGCTTAAGGCAAAAGTTATATTAGTTACTCCCATTATATAACTCAGCCATACACTCCTAGGTTTCCTGACAAAAGATATGAAAACATCTATCTATGTAAAGAAATGCAGACAAATATTAACAGCTTTATTTGTAATAGTCCAATGCTGAATCAACCAAAATCATTAAATGATGAAAAATACACCACAAATCAAATCTATAGTAGAACGTGGGAAGCATATTAGCATTATCACCTATCCTACTTTCTTCATAGCATTTATCACTCTAAAATTAACTAATTTTGTAATTTTCTGAGTTCCCTAGAATAATATTAGCTCCTTAGAATGTATACCTTGTCGCGATTTTATCAATTGCCTAGAACAGTACTTGGCACATAGTAGTTTTGCAAAAATTATTTGAGTTCATATTTAAATGCCTTATGGCTATAATTTTGCTTAATGGTTATTTTGTTGTTTTTCTTATAATGAAGTAGAATTGTGTTCTAAACAGCTACATTTCCTGGAAAGGTTATTTTCTCAATAAGTAACACAATGTTTTCAAGTGAGTTAAATTAATCTCAAGATAGATTCAGTGCCTTAACAAAGCTTCATTACCAGATCTGCTGAAAGTTGGCTGACTCTTCTAAGCATTACCTTCATTATTATTCTCTTCTCATTTTCCACCCATAATTGTAATAGTAACTGCCAAAAGCTGAGGTTTTCAAGAAAACAATGTGTTGTTAAAGACTGAATATGTAACTAAGAAAATATAATAAATTAAGCATTTTACATAGAAAGAAATCTATTTCTTGACAAGAATTAGGTATAGCTTAAACACATGTTTTTGAGCACTATATATATTAAAATCACAGTATTTATAAATATAATCATATTTACATTGGGGGTTATAGAAACGAATAATACATTTTGAGACTAGCTATCTACATAAAATTTTTAAAAATTAAAATTTTTATTATAAAATACCAATTGATAAGATTTCAAGTTCAAGGAAAATGTGAAAACTATTATTTAGTTTTAAATAGCATACTATTTATAAGGTTAGTAGCTCAATTTCATTGTTTTAGGGGATAACATATAATATTTAAACCCACAGTGGTTTATGAAATTTTATTTTACAATTTTATTTTAATATTTTGTCAACAGTATTGTAAACATGTAAAGTTTATAATAGAGACTAACATGTGTTTTTAAATTTCTTTAAATAGTAAATGAATAAGTCCTAACAGTATTTATGCTAACATTATATTTTTCCTGTTGTCTTTATTCTGCTTCATGACTGATTTAGAAAAGGACTCAAGTTTGATATCTGTAGTGACACCTGGACAAATACTATATTACGTGAATTTAAAATAATGTATTTTCTACAGTTGCGAAGTATCCAGGTTTACAAAAGGTAAAATAAAATAATTACAAATATTACTGTTTTATATTTGTCTTACGATTTCTCTTAATTTTTGTACCTTCTTTTAGAAGTTGGATGACTATATCATTTGTTTACAGTTAAGTCCAAAAGATTCTTGGAAAACTATTCTATTTCTAATAAACTTTTTTTTTTCTATTTCCTAGTAGAGTGACTCATTTCATTATTTTTATAAACAATGTGAGGTGGTATCATGTAATAACTGGTTAAGTAAGAAAGATATAATGTTTTACTTTTACCTTACAATTTTTTTTATTAAACATTATTCATTTAAGAAAAACCTACCATTATAAATGTCTAGCTTAAAAAAATCCATTCTTTTAGTTATTAATAAATTAAAAAAATTATTATCAATTCAATGATATGTCCTCTCAAAATCCAAATCTTACAGTTTAGTTGATTTTTAACATATATCATTATTTATAGTCAGTTAAAAATCCAATTCTTCTGTAATCTACAAAAAGTATTTTTTTCTACCAAAAATGAACTGAATTCCTTATTTGTGCTTTTTAAAATACATTTGAGGAATCCATGCATAGGTTTGTTTCTCAAATGTGAGTTAGAACCACCTCAGGGACTTTTGGAAAATGGTGACTCTGAGGCAGTTTCCCAGATCCATTAAATTAAAATCTGGCACTGTGTCCCAGGCATTAGTAGTTTTAAATTCCTCAGGTGATTCTAGTTTGATACCAGTCTTGAGAATCACTGACACTAAATATTATTAACAAACATTAACTTACATGTAGAATCTAAAGAACAAAATAAATGAACAAAAGAAACAAACAGACTCAAATATACAGAGAACAAACTTATGGTTGCCAGATGGGTGAGAGTTGAGGGATTGGGTAAAAAAGCCGAAGGGATTAAAAGCACAAATTGGTAGTTACAAAATAGTCATGGGGATGTAAAGTACAGCATAGGAAATATAGTCAATAATGTTATAATAACTATGTGTAGTGCAGGTGGGTTCTAGACTAACAAGGGAAATCACTTCATAAATTGTATAAATGTCTGGCCACTTTGCTGTAACTAATATAATATTGAATGTCAATTGTAATTAAAAAATTAAAAAATAAAATAATTTTTAAAAGTTATATATATTTTTAAAAGCATGCATAGGGACACCATAGGTATCTTGATGAAAATGCAGATTTTGATCCAGTAGGTCTAGGGTTTGACATGAGATTTTGTATTATCTAACTAGTTGCCATCTGATGATGTTGCTGCTGGTCCATAAGCCATACACTATTTGACAAGGAAATAGATCAGAGACAGTTACTAAAGAAGAAGAGTAGCTCCTGATATTTTATGTAATCAGGAAAGAAAAGGAAAAAAGAAAAATGAAAGAAAGAAGAAAGAACCAAGAAAAAGGAAGTGGAAGAAAATTGATCAGTTAGTCTTTGTATTTACTGACTTTAATGAATGTCTATTATTGTGGAGATTATGTTATTCTAATTATCCTTTACTATATTTTTCAATGTGTACAATAAAGTTCCTGCAAAATAGTTCTGTTTTAAAGGACTTGCTCACATTCATTGAAGACATTTTTTCCTTTCTAGAGGAGTGTTACAAAAAATAGCAAGAAAGCCTTTGTTTACCCTTACACTGATTTACCTGGTTGTTCACACTTATTGCTTTCTCAGGCCAGCTTTTCTCTGGTGTCACAACAGAGCCATCTCCAGCAGGGCAGCTGGTGAGTACTGCTTGTATCGCTCCCAAGAGAATAAAGCAGGTGAGGAGACTGAACAACGAATGGTTAGCTGGCAAAAGGAAAAGGCAATTCTTGGCTCAGATTCAGAAATTGTTTGAATGTAGGCACATGCTTTGGTGGAAATGGTTGCCACCTGCTCCTATTCCCAGGGGCTAATTTTCCTGCTGCTTAGTCAGCTTATAGTTCAAGAGGCTGTTAATGTCTATCTGCCATACTAACAATCTGGAGGCCTGCCCTTGATGCCCAGATGGTGGCTTCTGGACATCAGGTACAGTACATTTAGACTGGCAGAGTCCCATGTTTAGTAGTCAGGGCTCCATATACTTTTGCTGCTCATACTGTTTGGTGACAGCTGCCCAAAGCATGATGAGATCAGCACATCACATAAACACCTGAGAGGCTTTATACATATAAATGTCAACTTGGATTTAGTTTTAATCAAAATAACGCATTACTGTTCAGGAAAAATATAATCATTTCCTAGATAAAAACTGAAATTGATAAAATGAGTAAAGACAAAAATGTCAAAATTATAATAAAAGATTACCCAATTTATTTCTCTTACTTTTTATTATTATAATATAAATATATGTACATAAATATATGGATATAATTTTACATATAGTTATAAAGTTATATTTGTGAATTTATATTTATATATTCATAATATATAACAAATATACTATATCATTATTTTACAATGTCTACACTGTCTAACTGGCACAAATTTTCTATTATGAGTTTACAAATATTTATTGTCATTGAACTTGTGAATAAAGAACCCACCTGCTTCATGTGTATATAAGACAGAATTCTTTACAACTATTGAAGAGGAGGTATGTAGGACAAGAAGACAAATCAATGCAAATGTATACAAGTCTATGTAAGAGATGATTAGGACTTTAACAAGCATCTTGGCTCTAAAGTAAAGAAGAATGATCAATTGTAGATATCATAACAAAAGCAAAAAACAACATGTACAGGTCCATAAATATAAAAGTTCTCAATAAAGAGACTTTGGCCTGCAAACTTCTGGTTATTACCTAGCACCCTCCCATACTCTCTGGTTCCAGTGTTTTCATTTGGACCTGGTAAAGCATTTCTATAGTAGAAGGAGACAAAATTAATGTTTCTATCAGGACTCATTGATGTATAAGCTTTTCTATTAGGAGAGTCACCTGCCTTTCGGCACTCATATCATACGCGTGTATATGAAAGGCAAGGTCTGGCTATTAACTGTTCTGAATTCAGGACAAAGTAGAGAAACAATTACTGAAGACTTTGCCAGAAACCAATGGCGTCAAGAATGTGCTTATCAATTGGATACACAAAACAATATTTTTAGTATTGTTCCAAAATATCCATTGCAACAATAGGTACAAACAATTATAGTAAGGTCAAGCTTACCTGGGAAAGAATAATTTTTAATACAAATAAAACATGTTCACTATAGCTTCCTCCATTCCTTTCCAGCTGTCCCTAGCTAAAGAGAACTAAATAAATAGTTAAATAAGATAACACAACTATATGATTTGGTAGTAGAATTTTTCATCCTGGTCTTTAGGGAGAACTTTAGGATTATAATTGGAAACTTAAAAGGTGAATAAAAAGAAAAGGGAAGGAAAACAAAGAGGCACAACAAAATGTAAATTAAAAGAGTATAGGGAAATGCTGAGGATAAAGAACTTTTTTCCCCAATTTATTTCCAAAATGCTTCATGAGGTTTAGAAACATTATATCTGTGTGACTTAAGTCGCACTTAAATTTATACTTTAGGAAACTTATACATATTCTGGTCCAACAAGTAGTTTTCTTATCAGTGATTAGTCCACAAGAAAATTCATAGGAAACCTAAGTTTAGATCAGATATGTGAGAAGGTATAACAATTTGTGAGCCTGGCGCTTAGTATAGAGTAAAATTTTGGCATAGCTCAATAATAACAAAAACTGAGTAACATTCACAAATTTACCATAACCTTAAACACTGTACTTTTCTTTCCAAAGCAGAACTAGGCAGAAATATAAAAGATATATATTTAACATGAACAAATAAAATATTTTACTAAATATTTATAGCATTGATTTACAAGTTTGGTTCTTAAACAAATTATAATTATATAGAAATCATGTGAAATGTTTGTATAGAAATGATCTTCATTTACGAACTACATTGAATAATTTGTATGGCACTAGAGATTAAAAAGCACTTGCAATTTTAACTATATTTGTCTCTAATGAGACTTTTAATTGAAATTTAACATTTATCTTATACCAGATTAAGGAATAGAAAAATAATACAAATTCTTACAATAGATACTTAAATTTTAAGAAAATGTATTTATTTTAAGAGGTAATATTGCTAAAAGCATTTTGATATTATTAATTTATGTTAATTTATTCACTAATTTTTAATTTACATGTTCTCCAGGAGAATGGGTATTTATCTTTTCTATAATCAAAATTAATTGCTCTGTATAGTTATTGCTCAAATGAATATGTTCTATTTTTAGCCATTGTGAAATTCTGGCAAAGCCACATTTTGTGCCAAATCTTGCAAATTATATGCTACTACAAATACCATGCTACTTGGAATGGCAAATTTTTAGAGTTGCAGAAGCAATTGACCTGGTCATGGTGAAGTTTTCAGGTAAGACTGGAAAGATAATGAAGAGTATACTTCGAGTTAAACAAAAGTGTGTTAAAAATAGCCAGCTGAAAAATTATTCTTTAACAGACACGTTAATCAATAGTTATATTATTTGACTCTCCATGAATGCTGACAAAAAATAATTTCATAGTGATCAAGTTGCATACTTCTTTCCTTCTTCAAGAATTTCCATTATTTCAAGCCTAGCTTTTAATTCACCTTCACATTCTTTAAAGTCTCTGTTTATATTGTCTTCACCTCAACCGATTATGGTTATATGTAAATCTGATTATTTTATAACATTTCCGTTTTCTGGAACATTTAATCTACTTTGCCATAAAGCAATCTTTTCCTAGTATTTCTAAATAGCATTTAATCCTGAGACAAGATGTATCTCCTCATTATATGATGGACATTTCCATAATGGTCAAAAAAACTTGCTAAGGTATTTCTCAGACTACTCTTGGTTTATTTTTTGCCCCTTTGATCTATGAGATCTCTTGTAGGGCTATATTCCTTCAGTGAAATTATAACCAGAACATGATGTGTAGCACAGAATGTTCTTAATAGTTATAATTTACTGTAAACAATTTATGTAGAGGAATCCGTCCTATCACCAACATATATCTAATTTTAGTTAAACTTCATAATTGGCTATAAATATTCTTGATTTTTTTTTTAATATCCTGTTCATGTTTCAAAGAACGTTTATGCTACCATTTGATAAGATGTTTAAAATATAATTTCATTTTATATTTGAGCCCAACAAAAACTCAAATAAAAATAAATGAATTATAACTGAAAAGTCTTCTATTAATAGCTTATCTAAATTTCACTAGATTTATATCCCACTTTTACCATTCTTATATTTTTATAAAACCTTTTTGCAAGGTAAAATAAAAATAATTAAAACAAATTATAAAATTTATATCTAAGGAGATTAAAGTTTTGCTCTTTTTTTTCATATTTTGCATTTTTTCTAATGATTTTAATTATCACATTAATGCACCAAAAATGTTTTTAGTATGCTTACCTGGAATCCTGAAAGCACATCTTAAACCTAACACGGCTTATGGCTCAATGCCCAGAAAATCTTTCACAAATATTTTACTAGGTGGGACAAACAAATACTATGAACTACTAATTTTACTAACAAAGATGGTTGATTCGCTCTTGGATATTGAGATAATTAGGTAATCATACCAGAAGAAAAAAAGGTACTAAATTGCAATTGCGAGGATCGTTTTTAAGGTACATTAGAAATGTTTTTATCCAAACTGAGCTGAAAGCATTTTAATTAATCAGTTAATAATCTATATGTTTTAATATAAAATCTTAATCTTAATATCAGGGCCTTTACTACTAAGAATGACTCTAATTACCATTCTTTATGTTCAAAACCCAGCTCTTTTCTAATTATTCTATAAGTCATAGGGAGCTTATGCTCTAATGATTATCTTTGGTTTCGTGTTCTTAATTCCATGTGTTGATTTTACTTTAGATATCATCTCATCATCCTGTTTTTGCTTTACACATCTTGCCTACCAATTTTTACAGAAAAGCAGTACTTAGTCTCTTTAATTTCCACTGATGTGAAGCAAACCAGCAATCAATCAAATCAAACACATTAAGAAACAAAATGTACATTGTCTTTATTTTCTATATCACAGGTAATGCTGCAGTAAAAAGCGATCCTCCAGCTTCAGTGGTTTATAATAACAGAGTTATTTCTAATTCATGCTGAATGCCCATTTAAGGTGGGCTGCAGCTCTATTCTACACCTTCTTTTTTTCCTGAACACAAGGTGTAAGAATAGCTTCTACCAAGAACATTTCAAATATCAAAAGGGAAAAGACCACCTTGATTTGTGAAGCACACCCTGGTTTGTATAACTTCTAGTCAGAAATGAGACACAATTTTGCTCATATTACACGTGACCATACCTGAGTGCAACAGGGTTGGAAAATATTAACTTACTCCATGAAGGGGCACAGTATAATTGAGAACAAGTAATCCTTGCTTCACTGAGGATGTGGAGCTAGTGAGAGAATTACATTTCAGCATACAAATAATTTAACTGTGTTTATGCTACTTCACATTGTATTTCAAATTCTCCTCCTCTTACTGGCTTCTCTCTCTCTTTTCATCCATGTGCCCTTTTCATTCTATCCTTACTAGATTTCACTCAAGAAAATTTACTCAATTATTCAGTGAAATATATTGTGACCTGTTTATTGTGAGTAGACCTATTCTCAAAAGAGCATGTGGGCATTTTCTGGGTCCTGTTAAAAAATTACATATATAGAAAGAAATTCAATAAGTAGTTGCAAAGGAACTTTATTATAGTCCAAGGAAGAAATGCAAAATATCGTTTAAAATCCATATATGTACATTTTAGTTCCATTAAAATTGATATTTTAAAAATGATTATAAAAATATATGTGGTAATCAAATAGCCATTTTTAAATGTTTAAGATGTTTAACATTTTAAGGTATCCTGACATCAACATCACATACATGTAAAACCTGAAAAGATAATTTTTTATGTAAACTGGGTTGTTTTCACTATTTAATAATTGGTAATGATGGGTTGATTTACATTTTTCACAGATAGATAAATAATATGCAGAGTGATATGTATTATTTGACAATGGCTGGAAAACTCTTGTATTAATAAAAGAATAATTTAACATCTCACAGTCTTAGAGTAATAATAATCTTTTCCTATTTAAACTTTACTTATGCCTTATTATTTGCAGTAAAATGAAAAGATAAAATTTAAAAATCAGTTCCAGAAATTTGTTCTGTCCCAAATTATCTACATTTTCAAAATCCTGAGTCATGGCAACATCAATCACTGATATGAGTGCATAATCAAAGATCTTCTAGTAAGAGGACAAGAACCCATATCTGTCTCTTTTTCCCTATCTATCTATATTTAGAACCTTACCTCCACTTCCACCATTACTTCTATGTCTGTATATATATATCTAAATCTGTAAAATTGAAAAAGAAAAAGAAACCAAAATCAGAACTACAGTCTTGGCAAGTATGAAGTCAAAATTAATGGGAAAAATATTTTTACACTTCAATCCATGTCATATCAAGGGAAAAATGCATCTGCAAATAATTGGTTGGAAGTTTCTGTTTAAATTTTTATTACAAGGCCAGCTTTTTCTGTTTACTTGTTTCTGAATATGATGAATGCACAAGTGGAATGCCTGGGGAAAATCAACTGTCAAACTGAATTCAAATATTATAGTTACTGTGACGCCAAAGAAAGTCAGTACTGTCACACTCAAACACTTGTAAGGTTGAAAAACATGTTTTTGCTGTTTTCTCTTCTTTGGTTTTAACAGTTTTAAAATGCTAAGTACACAATGCCCTCACACAATCTTACCAGTTTTGTTAGTGGGGCGGTATGGGAGGTTGTTAAGACCATTGGGTTTTCTGCACTTATGTTTACTGGTATCTGTAGGCCAGTAATGGAAGAAAATCACACACAAAAAAAGATTTTTATTTTGCACTCAAAAAATTGTCCTGCTGAGCATTTCTACTTCCCAATACACAACACAAAATGATAAATTCCCAGACTTCCCAAAAAACACTTTATAGATTTACTGTTACTTTAAACAATATTTTTAAAAGAAACCTCTGAAAGTTCTGGACACTATCTACATAAAAAAGCAAAATATACACAAATAAAAAAAGCAATTAAAAGCATAATCCAATTAAAATTTAACTTTTCTCCAATAGTTTTGACAAGATGAGATTTTTCTGTTTTCTTTTCATTTTCAATGTGGTTGTTTTGTGATGAAACAACTAAACTCACATCTTATAATCTCAGATATTTGATATATATTAAATATATAAACATCTGAGATTATATATAATACATGTATATTTTTGTGTATTATATATGTATGTATTTATATATTTGTATGTATACATGTATATGCATAATATGTTAGGTATGTTAAATCTCCTTTTTTCATATTATTTCTTTATTCTTACCCTTCTCTTCCAAGTGAACTGTTAAGAACTTTTAACATAAATCAATTATTTTGACTTAAAATGAATTCCTTTCCTATAAATAGACATTTTGTTATGACAACAAAACTTGATTTGCCCAAACGGTGGCCATGCAAAATTTTGCATTGATAAAGATTTTTAAAGATAAGTTCTAAAAAATCAACTTCATGGCAATATTTTTAACCTCTGGTTTGGTTTTGAGAGGGGTGAGTCAAATCGACCTTAAAAAAATTATGAATTAAGAATACTATTATAATTTAGGCTTACATAATTGCAAGGTTTATAGTTTCTGTTCTCCACATTTCAGTAACACATCTATGTCTCTTCTTTCTTTTTATAGAAATTCATCTTCAATCCCATCCAACCATCTATTAACCATCAATCTATCCATCCGTCTGCTGTCCATCCAACCGTCCGTCTGTCCATCCATCTATTCACTGTAATTATTTGGTGCAACAGTGTTTTATTGGGTATCTAGCATCCTCTACTAGCTGCTAGACAATCCCTCTCATCTCCATCCAAGATGGATGTTTATAAATTACACACTGACACCAACAGATATAAAATAAAACTATTCATCACATAATAAATATTAAAAGAATTTCCTAAGGAGAAGGGCTCAGGTTCAGTCAGGAGTGAACTAAGAGTGAGAGTGAGGTGTGGGCAGGATGGCAGAGTCAGTGTGAGCAAGTGGTTTTCCATGTTTAATTGTGTTTAGGGGTAGAATTTGGGTTAGAGTGACCTCCTGTGACCTAGGTCTCCTGTGCTTTAAAATTTCAAGGAATGCCAAGGGAAGAATGGAAAATGCACCTTCTTGTTAGCACATCTGAGGGGCAAAGGATAAAAGAGAAGTTTGGAGACTTGAACAATCTGGAAGATCAAACATCAGTAATGGAGTCTTTCTCATTGTTGGAGACTTGAACAATCTGGAAGATCAAACATCAGTAATGGAGTCTTTCTCAATCGAGTGGCATTTCGATTGCTGTCCTATGGTGTTAAGATTGATATAAACTCTACATCCAATCAGCGTAATCTTATTTCTCTATTTAGATCCCTTTCAAATATAGGGAAGTAAGTCGATCTAAAGTCAGTTAGCTCATTGTTTTGGTTGTGGTCTTGATTAAATATCAATTATGGGAAAAGTAAACTTTTATTTTTAATCCATTTTGAGAATTCTGATTGACCCAAAAAGACACTGATTAAAATGGTAGTTATTACACAGTTCTAATGGAATCGAGCTAGAGAAAGCAAATTAAAAAATATACGAATCATAACCTTTCAATGAACTTTCCTCTATCTCATCCACATCATGCCTAATAAAATTTTGATAGAAGTTATAAAGTTGTAAAAGTAAGAGGAATGAAAAATAGCATTTTCCTTTTAAAGTCAGGTCATTACCACTGCTAGAACAAATGATCGCTATGCTCAATTGTAAATCTCACCAATCTTCAGCCTCCTCTATGGCAAGAGAATTCAAATAATTGCTAGCAAGTTATAGTCTTTTATGGTAAAATTCCATATATGTTTATTTTGAATGTTTAATTTTTCATTTATCTATAATATTAGTTATTGCAGTAAAAGGACCTCCTTTAATTGTTCTTATTATTGGTTTCTTCTTATTTCAGGGGATGCCACTCACAGATTTTCTTGTTCAAATCCTCTTTGGCATTTATTCAAAAATTTCTCTCAATGTACTTTCTTCTCCTTTAATTCTTTCTAAATATTTATACACCTCCAAGTCCAAGTAGGAAAAAAAATATCTGTTTTTCTGTGTTGCTGCAGATTCGAGGTTCTGAGGTTAGAGATACAAGGCTCCGGAAGTTGAACAAAAAATGCGGCGCCTGTAACATAGCTCTTTATTCAAGCAAGGGCACAGCCAGCCTCACCTGGCTGTGGCGCCTTTAACGCACAAGTTAAACAATGGTGGCACACTGCCAAATAATGGAAGCCCGCGCATGCCTACCAGGAACATGGTTACATAAGGGGAGAAGTGCTGAGTCACTTCTGCTCGGAAGTTAGTTAAGGGTCTGGGGAGGAACACTGACTACAGCCATTTTTCTTCCTCTCCGCACCTTCCTACCCGAATCTTTAAAGTCAGTTAAATGTAGGTTATGAAAACGAGAAAAAAAAAAGTATATTCATTTCATTGCTAGCTCTGTTAAATATGGAAATAGTATAGAGAAATGTTTTAATTATTGTATTAAAAAGAGCGATATGTGATCAACAACTAATCTCAAAGATCGAATATTTCTACTAAAGAAATTCTCAACCTCAACTTCTATCATGGAGTTATCCTTGATTTTCAATTTATATGGAAAATCTTGGTATTTTAAACACAAAATATTTTCTTTCCTTTAAGTTATTATTCTTGCTCTACTTTTAAAGCTAGAATACTTTAGGAACATTGCTTTCTCATTTTCCTATTTATTTCTCATTTTAAAAATTATATTTTCATTTAGACTTTTATTTCCCATGTTTTTCAGAGAAAATGGTATAAACCTATGTATAAGAACTCTTATTTTCTTTTTCCATTCATTAAAAATACGTCGTCAACTGGGATAGAAGCGTAAAACTTTGATGAGCAATTCAAAAGTGGGTCTATAGGGAAGATGAGTGGGGACAGAAGGGAGAAAGAATAAAGAACCTCTTAGATGAGAGACAACTGAAAGATAAATATACAAACTTAACATGTACTTGCACCTCCACATGTTCGAGCGGCCATGATATTAGGACATTTTCTTCTGTTCAGGACAGTTAGGAGGAAAGTGGGGGTGAAATAAACAGACGTCCTCTTTTTTGCAGTAATTCGTTAAGCTGTAATAACCTTCCTAGGGATCTTTCATTTTAAAAGAGGACTTGAAAAACTAAAATGACTCTTAGTGAAAGTGGCTTTAAAAATGCGAGGGAGTGCCAGGAGAGATCACAGTTCTCAGCACAGAGAGTGCACATAAATTATCAGATGTTCTGTCGCCACCGCAAGGTTGGAAACTTCTGACCTACTAATCAGTTCAAGGTTCATATATTGTTTTTAAACTTGTGTAGCTTGCATTTTGAGTTTTCAGTGCAGTAATTACCATCCATTATGAAATTATTGTTTTCCAAAAGATCACATTTTAATAATTAAATTAAGTGTGCAATCTAGCTTAATTTGGAGGAATCTAAACAAGGCCACTTGTGAAAGGCCTTCGATTATGTAAACATTTAGAATTACTATGTTAATGATAGTTTCTAGGGAACGCATAAAGTGAAACAAAATGATAGCAATATTTCTTACAAATCTGCTTTATTTTCAATAAGAAGAACAAGTAGTTTGAATCAATAAACATAAATAATATGAAAAAAATGCAGTATTTGAAAGTTTGTTATTTAGCTTGTCACATTTCATATTTTAAAATAGCAGTAACTGCTCAAGAACATTTCCATGATGGTCATTCAATTGAATCAATCATTTAATCAGATTTCCTTTACACACGTAGGTTTCCTTTTTTAGGATTTTTCTGTGGGATAGCCTGAATAGCCTAATCAGGCCTTATGGGAATAGATTTTATTACCGTGTCATTTATACCTCTATGTACTTGCATAGCAGTTGACACAATTTAAAGAAAGAGAGATGCATAAATTCAGATGTCAATATAAATACTTATAACTGTATTCAGGGGTAAAATTATTTTCTTAACATTTTATAATAAAATTATTTAGTTAAAGTATGCTCAATCCCCTAAAAATTGCTTATTCATCTTTGATAACTATCAATACCTTTGCATTTATCCTAACAGCTTAATCTCCAGATAATATTTCTATGTTATCAAACTGAATGATTATATTAAATAATAATAGTACGAATCTAGATATGATTTTTTTCAATTTTGATTTTTTAATAAATACTTTCAAGTTGAATAATATGATCTAGAAAATATTGTCAGGATAAAAAGATATATCATTTTTGACAGTATTAAGCAGCATTATTATCTTTTTTCCAAAGATGTAGGAAAAATGATTTGCAATCTTTCCATGATAAAAAGCTATTTGATTCTTCCCAGAAAAATTGAAAGGACAAGTTTGAAATAATTCTAGATTCCCTTCTCTGGCTCTTCTTAATCTTTAAAATGGTAAAACTATTACGACAAAAGCCTTCTGCTCTATCTTTCTATCAGGAAGCATTGTAATTACCAGCTTGTATGTGAGGAAAGGAGAGTTCAGACTTCTAGTATACATATGGAGGATACCATATTGAATTTTAATGTCTACTATTTATCTTCCCGAAAGATTCTAGCTGCATTACTCTGATAAGCATCACATTGTGGCTCCAAGTTAGCTTGCAGAAACCAGACCAAGAGAAATCTTAAATTATTAGCCACTCTATTTCTAGCTCTACTGACAAATTATTATGTAATCTAACAGGATTTGCTTAACATCAACTTTTTTCCTTTGTATGTATTAAATAACTATAATATATACCTAATATTTTTAGCAAGGACAGAATGACATAATAAATATCAAAAGTCTTTTAACAGTACCTTGAACCAGAGAGTGATCCCTCAATGAATATTATTTCTCCCTCCTCTGTCATGTTACACATAAGGTAGAGACCCATAGAATTTATTTCCTTTTGGTTGATAGATATGCTCCTTTTGAATACCAGTGGAAGCCATTATTGCTTCCATACATAGATGACTAAGTTTGCTCATTAGTGCATCACTTATACTGCACAAACAGAATCCCGTCTTCTATTTTTAGTGACATATTTATATTTCCAGGAATAAACAACAATATAAACTACTAAAAATAAAAATAGAATTTCTCTCTCTAAAAAAAAAACACTATATGGAATAGAGATTTTTGAATTCTTGAACCGAAATCTGGTAAATCACTGACAATCAAAGCTAAATATAATCAGATATATTAACAACAGATAAGCAAGAGGTAAGGATCTATACCTCTCAGAATATTGATAACAGAAATAAGAACTTAAATGTTGGCTAAGTCTATACTATGAGAAGACTTTGAAAGTATGACATGGAAAGTATGACTATTCTTCACGGTCTAAAAGAAAAGCCCAATGCAACATAGGCTGGTTTACTGAGGCATTTAACATTAAGTGCCCTAAAATTGCCACCAAAGGCAAAGACATAGTAATAAGGAATCCACTAGCAATTTATTTGCAGAGGTAAAACAGAAAGGACCATAGCATCAACGAATACAGTTTGTATATAAAGAATCTCTGCAACTGAAAAGGAGTCAGGGTAAGATT
The DNA here is from genome assembly GCF_000325575.1 of Pteropus alecto. Taxonomy (NCBI): domain Eukaryota; kingdom Metazoa; phylum Chordata; class Mammalia; order Chiroptera; family Pteropodidae; genus Pteropus; species Pteropus alecto. The sequence continues at coordinate 268,611 of NW_006436664.1, read as the reverse complement.
AAGATTACTGTCTTTATTAAACAAAGTTTAGCAAAGAGGATGGTCCAAAGAGATGAGATACTAATAGTGTCTAATTAGAGTCCTGGGCTTAAAAAATATTACAAACTTTTCAAAATTACTTTAAAGCTACATCTAATTATTAGTAATGAGTTTTTGATGTTGAATCTCTATTTTTGTGTTAGAGCTTCTGAAATGTCTTTTACCTAAGGAAATGACTTGATTCTACATAGTACTTTATTTTTTTGATGTTATTTTACTTTTATTATTTTTTTTAAATTTATTAGAGTGATGTTGGTTAATAAAATTATATAGGTTTCAGGTGTGCAATTCAGTGTCATCTGTATATTGCATTGTGTGTTCTCCAAAGTTAAATTTCCTTCTGTCACCATGTATTTGACTCTCTTACCCTCATCTACCTCCCCTCTCCCTGTTTTTCCTCTGGTAACCACTAAACTGTCCATGTCCATGAGTCCCTGTTTGTTTGTCTTGTTTGTTTGTTACTTTTAGTTTTATATCTCACATATGAGTGAAATTATGTGTTTCTCAACATTTTCTGTCTGACTTATTTTGCTTAGCATGACTATCTCTCGATCTGTCCATGTCGTTGCAAAAGGCAGAATTTCATCTTTTCTTATGACTGAGTAATATTCCATTGTATGTATGCACCACATCTTCTTTATCCAGTCATCTATTGAAGGGCATTTCAGTTATTTCTATGTCTTGTCCACTGTGAAAAATGCTAGATTCATATGGATGTCAATTGGTTGCTTTATGGAGAAAATTGAATGTCGTGAAAAATATTTGAAATGATCTGATATATTTTTACTAAGCCTCCATTTGTAAATACACTGAATCTCTTTTTTGAGGGGAGAGGTATACTCCTCTAATTATATTTATTTAATATTTGTGTAGCTAGTGAATATACAAATAACAACTGCCTCATTGATAAATTCCTATGTTCAATTATATAAAATAAAATATGTTTTATATATAATTTATCCTATCCTATCCTACAGCCCAAAAATAATGAGATAATCAATATAACCAATAAAATTTGAGAAATAAATAATTTAAAAAACAAGATAACCTAACCTAAACATCAGAATTTGAAACCCATTAAAAAATAAATAAAATAGGATACCAAGAACTCTAAATAAACCAAAATTCAGAAAATGTAGAGTAGTCTCACATACAGAGTTACTCTGTACCAAGCTACCAAATTTTTCTCAAGCATGGAGAGAAAATAAAAACTAAGAAAGTCATCACCTGAGTCAGGGCCTCTCATGACCTGTAGGGTGTGAAGGTTGCAAAAGAAACCTCTGAGACATTAATGGT
>NW_006436664.1:253425-267220 GCF_000325575.1 Pteropus alecto | reverse complement strand
CAAGGTACAGGCAATGGAGGGTACAACTGAGGAGCACAGCAAAGCCTATAGCATTCCCCAAACTTAGTAAACGGTCTTTAAAACAGGAAGAAATAATCACAGTTCCAGAAGCTGCCAGTTCAACTATAAGGAAGATAACTGGAATCAGAGAAGTATTCCAATTCCAGGATCTATTCATTGGAAAGTACAGATTTCACATTTAAAATATTTGAATCCAGTGGTGAGCTAGATAAAATAAAATTAATTCCATAAAAAATAATAATTGGTATAGGTCTTACACATATACAGTTGAACCTTGAATAACATGAGTTTGAATTGAGCTATACCATTAATATGAGAATTCTTTTCAATTAATACTGTAAATACATTTTCTTTTATGTTTTTTTAATAACATTTTCTTTTCTCTAGCTTACTTTATTGTAAGAATATATATAATATATGACACAAAATATGTGTCAATTGACTTTGTGTTATTGGTAAATATTTTAGTCAACAGTAGGCTCTTAGTAGTTAAATTTCCAGAGTCAAAAGTCGGGCATGGATTTTTGACTGGTGAAGGTGTGAAGTCAGTGACCTTAACCTCTGTGCTATTCAAGCATCAACTGTATATCCAAAAGAGGTTATCAAAATTTTATGATGTGCAATTCAACAATGCTACCAGATAAATGCAAACTAAAAGTAAAATGAGATATAGTTATAAACTAATCAGAAAGGCTAAAATTTTAGAAATAGCAATGCTAAGTTTTAGAAAGGATATGGAGTACCTGGACCTTTCGTATATTTTTTAGTGAGAGTATAAGCAAAGAATGAACAAATCATCGTATGTTTGCATGATATGTTTGCATAGGATTTGCATATATTTGCAAATCATGGTTTTTACTGCTGGAATATTAACCAGCAGTAAAAAACTAAATAAATGAAATAAGACACTACCACAAAAGAAACTGAACACAAATGATTCCATTTATATTAAGTGTAAGAAGAGGCCAATCATATATATAATGATTAAAATGATAAAGTGGTTGCTAATCAGAGTAGCTATGGGAAATTGGTAGACTAGAAGCCCAAGAACTTTCTGTAGTGATGAAAATAGTCTATTCTTTGTTGTGATGATTACATGGACTTATATGATAGTCAAAACATAGTAAATACTTAAAGTCTGTGGAGCTTATTTTTGTTATTATACTTCAATTAAAGTAAAATAATTTTCTGTTCTGAAGTTAGGAAGATTTTCTTCCATAATAACTTTTAAATTCTTTACTGTTTTCCTCTCTAAGTCTATGATATCCCTAGAATTGATTCAATTTCACTTATTATACTATGGATAGCTACTTGTCCCAATATCATTTATCAAACTACCAACATTACCCATCGTACAGTGGCACCTCTTTCATGTATGATGTTATGTATGTGGGATTGTTTCTCAGTTTTCTGTTATGTATCACTGTTTTATTTGTCTATTCTTGCATCATTTTCAACTCTCTCAATTACTATAACTCTATAATGGTCTTGAAACCTTATAAAACTCTCAGAGGACAGTTAATCCTCTCCTCCTAATCTCCCTTCTTTCCCAGCCATACAATAGCTATTTCTAAACATTACTATACATTCCTCAAAGCCCTTGCCCTGGTCACTTTTTCCATCACACTTAGCAGAATACCTTGAGTCCTACTTAATAGAGAACATAATAGCTTCAGGAGTTCTACCTCCAAATTTATCAGCATCATCAATCATCCTTATAGACTTTCTTCCAGTTTTAGTAGAGGAGATTTTACTCCAATGGATAGCAATAACTGTAACTGTTGTCTGAATTTCATCTCCTCCAATTTTCTCAGGTATTTTTTACCATCAATTTCACTCTCTTTTCTATGTTATTTTCTATTGAATATATATTGTCTCACCTTTTGGTAATATAATTAGTATTTTTTTTCCTATCTTTAACAGCAATATATTTTGATAATAAAAATTAAAAGCATAATTAAAAAACATTTTGGTGTTTGATGTATGTGAGATATTCGTAAACATCTCAGAAAGTTTACATTGTACACTAAATAATCTTGTACATATGCTTTTTATTAGTACAAATCATGAACTTACATCATCAAAAATTATTTTAATACATGAACACTTTTATAGAAAATTCATCATGTTGATGTACATAGATTCTTCCTTGTTTTGTAACATTTTGAAAATAATGCAAATTCTTACATTTTTGCTTTAAATGGACACAAAAATAATGAAAAGTGTTTCTTCTTCCCACTCTACAGAGTTAAATATGTTTTGAATACATATGTGTACGATTGATATAATTCCCTTCTTATCATCATGATTAGAAAAATATCTTGCCGTCTGCCGAACATTTATGTTTTCAACTAAATTATCTCTCGGTGATTTGACACATCACATGTTTTACATATAAAAAATGGCTAATATTTCCTAATATCTGTATACTTCCAAACTATACTATAATTTATTAACTAGTCTCCTGCTTTTATTTCTCATCCTCTACTATATCCATTCTTTATTTACTCATTCTCTTTCTACTCTTTGTTAAAGTTTCAGAAAATTATAATTTTGATTTCTGATCTCAATGGATACACATTTTCTGAAGTACCAGTCATTGATTATTCATGAATCTCTGAAGCTAATTCAATCTACTTTTTATGTTCAAATGTTATGTTTCCAATTACTCATTAGAAGTAATCTAATCCAATGGGCATATGAAAATCAACATTCCTAAATCAGAATGAATCAGTTTTCTCTAAACCTGAATACAATATTTCCTTCTTACTCACGTCTATTCTTCTGGATATTATTCATGCTTTGGTAAATATTAAACTTATTGATCTAGTTACCTAAACCAAAAATGAGAGTCATCCTTCAATCTATTCTTATAGCCAACCAGGAACAAAATACAGCAGATTTACTTCCTTGGTGCCATTCAAACCTATCTCCTCTGATATCTCCTCACTCTGTAATTATCTTGATCACTTATCTCTAAACTTGATTACTAAATGAGCATTTTAATTGGTCTCTCTGAAGCCATCCAGATTCCCTCACTCTAATATTTCAAGCTGCACACTGCTATAAGACTGATCTTTCTAAAATTTGTAGTTAATTCTGGTACTTTGCACAGAATTATTTCTAAGAATTATTTTGTTTCAAGATAAAGCTGATTTTTTAAATTTCATGTACAAAAATGCCTTCTATGTCAGTAAGAATTGGAAAGATATTTCTCTAAGATTGTCCTCTGGCTATTCAATCAAACAATAATCTAGGTACTGCTCTGAAGGGACTCAGTTGCCATCCAGCGGATAGGGAGGTTATCCTGGATTATCATGGTGGGCTCAATTTAATCACCTGAGCTTTAAAAGCAGAGGAAGGCAGGAGATGCAGGTGAGGAGCCATTCATGGAGATGGGGTAGAAGGGGTGACATAGAAGGAATCATAAGAAGGAATGCAGGAAATATATAGGAAGGTAGCATGACAGACAGCATGAAAATGGGACCTCAGTCTTACAACCAAGAAAACCTGGATTCTGTCAACCAGAATAAGTTTAGAAGCAAATTCCTCCCAAGAGCCTCTTCTTAAGAGCCAAGAGGCTAACACGTTGGTATGGGTTTTGTAAAACCTAAGGCAGAAAAATCAGTCAAGCTAACCCAAACTTTCGACTTGTAGAACTGTGAGATTGTGAATTTGTGTTGTTTATGCTACTAAATTTGTGATAATTTATTACAGCAGAAATAGATAATTAATGCACTTCATAACCTGACTCTACCCTCTTAAACTTTATCCCTAAAGCCGCTTCCCCATTTACTTTGAATTCCTATTTTACCCAGGCTCTTTCTTGTCTCAGTGTGTATGTATCCATGATGGCGATTTTCTAGCCTTTCTTATTTTGCCTGGCTAATTTCCACTCTCCATAGCTATTATCTTCACATCTCACCATAGCTATTATCTTTTCCAGAATACTACCTGAACTACCAAGTCTCTGGTGATTTCTCCATTTATATTCTTCCATTCATTGATTTATTTCCATCAGAATACTTAAACAACCTTCAGTAATTATCCACTTGTTTGTCTCCTCATCTTAGAATTTAAGCTCTTTGAAGACAAAGACTATAAATCACTTCTGACAATTGCCTAGGCCTAGCACAAAACAGCATAAATGCGCAATAAACATTTATTAAATGCATGCCATGTTGATAGTTTTGCAGTTTGCAATAAATTCTTAGGAACAATTTATCAACGACCAAGTATATCAGTGAAAGGTCACTATTTCTCTAAAATTATTTTGTCAATAACAATCTAAAGTTTTTTGTTTTGTTTTGTTTTGTTTTGTTTACTATATCCTGGCAATTTATTTATTTATGTATTATTTATTTATGTATTTATTTATGCATGTATTTATTTATTTATTTTTAGATAGCTCATTTTAAACTAATTGTCTATAGTTGGCAATAATAACTTTTTTTATTTAATTAAAATACTCGAAACTCTGACCTTTCATTAAGGTAAATCTTTTTACTCTCCATATTTGCATGCTCTTGTTCCTGATAGATGGATACTTAGGTGTATTTTTTTTTTCATAGAGGTATGATTAATTACACTTCTCTTTAGGGAACATTATTGGAAGATTATTATCTGCCTTAATTTTACTTCATAATCTTAACTTGCTCCTCCTCATATTTGAGAAAGGCTTATAGCTATAGTGAGCCTGAGAACCACTGACCTTTTGGTTTCTGACTCTTCCTCCATATCAATAACTAGAATCTGTTTTTCTAAAACAATATTTATTATTATGTCCATTATTGCTATCAATGGTAATAGCTTCTCCATACTGTTGGGAGAGCTTGCATTTTCTTAACTATTCTATTTGTGACAGTAGTACTAGAAGTTCATTTACCAAGGTGTAGGGACAAGTAGAAAGCTCATGTTGGTTTGAGGGAAAAGCAGGTCAGTCACATATTTACCCTGCACAACGTATTTAGCCTACAGGCCACTAAGGGCTGAAATATAAACCAGGCTTGACTTTCCAAATCCTATGCCCTAAAGGGCAAAGGCCAGAGGCTTGCTTTATTCTTATTCATAGGAAAGTATATCATGTGCATCCCTATGTCTAGTCTACCATTCTGGAATCTTTTGTCTATTTTTATTTAGTTCAGAACCAATTGTTAAGAGATCTCATCAATTAGCTAATTTAAAATCATACACCAGACAATAAAGCTAAGGGAAACTTAATTTTCAGGACTATGTCATTATTTGAGAAGTAATGACTTCATCTAAAATAATTTTGTCATAGACTATAAATATATTTTCTTATGTTCAATCTTAGACATGCATATTTGACCATACTATTTAGTGATAAAATACTTTATAGGATCTCCATGTTAGTCGTATGTATATCTACATATTAAACATATCTACATGTAGTCATGCTCCACTTAAGGATGAGGATAAATTCTAAGAAATGTATTATTAGTTGATTGTGTTATTGTATGAACATCATACAGTGCATTTACACAAACCTAGATAGTATAGCCTATTGCTTCGTAGGGAAGGAAAAATAATTTTTCCTCCATCTTCCAGGTTTTTGGCTGAGACATACCTGTACTAAGTACAGATTAACTTGAGAAAAACAAACAAAAATGTAATAACATTTATACCTCCTATATACATTGGAGAGATCCAGGGAAACTGAGTAATTTCCAAGATGGCTGAAGGCACCACCTTAAATACTGTCTTCAGTTGAAGACAAAAGTAGATGTTGGGGGAGAGGGAAGCCAGTTATGCAAGATTAGGAAAGGCACAGTTAACCACCATTGTAAGGTTAGATTTAAGTTTTTGTGTTCTGCATTGTTAAGTGTTTTTAGAGATAAAATCATCCCCCTCTTTCCAGTACAGCCTTACTTACAAATGAAGATTTCCCTTACAAATATGAGTCTTTTACAAAGGGTAACTTCTAGTTGACTTTCAGAGCTTCTCCCATGTCTGTTGTTTCTTAAAATTAATGAGCATAAAATAATCCTTATGCCAAAGAGACATATTTTGGGTGACAAATTCTGTTCCCCTACAGCTTCAAACCTGTATAAAATATCACCGTACTGAATATCGCAGGGAATTGTAACACAATGGTATTTGTGTAATGTGTTGTGCTATGATGTTATGATGGCTATTAAGTCACTGAGTGATAGGAATTTTTCAGTTTCATTATAATCTTATGGGACCATCATCATATACATAGTCCATTGTTGATTTTAATCTTGTTATGAAGCACATAACAGTATATATATTGGTAAGTGATGTTGTGTATTCTAGTTTTAATGTTATATAGTTCTAAAAAGAAGTCTATGGTCTATTTATAATCATTGCCTCTTCTTAGAAAGGTAATAATATTAGCTTAATAATGTATTGCTCTATTTGAAATATATTTATGTTTTTGCGTAAAGGCAAAATCTTGCACATTAATCTGATTAATGATGATGATAACTTAAAAATTATTGTAAAATTTCATTATGATCAAATTCTCATGTTTTTGGATGCTACTTTTACTCATCAGTCCTTTAAAATACTCAATTCCCTTTGCCTAATGTTGTTTGAATAAGGGGAAACTATAAAGTGAGGTTGGATTCCAGATGTTTAATTAGCACCACTTCATCTAGTCCACTTCAAATAGCATAATGCTCTCATTGAGGAAGGAATTTTCTGTCGGTATTTAATTTGAAATATACAGTAAATACTTCTGAATGACTTAATAACCACTTCAAATCAGTAAATACATAAAATGAACAGGAAAAAATATGTTATTTCCAAGTTAGTTTTACAAATCATGGCAGGTAAAGAAATCAAGCATAGGATATTGTAGAATAAATAAACACAATGTAAATAGAACCACATTCACATATTTGTTTCCTTTCTATGTACAGGGTCAGAATATAATTTACGTGTGAATACAAAGCAAATGCACAAACATTTTGCAATTAAATTCTTCCATACTGCCTATATCCCTCAGTGTTAACCCCTCGGGTTATCAGGTATAGAAGTTTAGACAATCAATTCTCAACTTCCTAATGTATAAAATGAGCATAATACTAAAAATATATCTCTCCATGGTTTGTTTTTTGTTTTGTTTTGTTTTTTTGTTTTGTTTTATTTTTTTGTTTTGTTTTGTTTTGTTTTTGCCAGGGTAGTGCTCATTAACTAAGATATAAGACTGTAAAATGTTTAGTTTAGAGTTACACTGAAAGTGACTAATAAATGTTAATTATGATTATAATGTGTAGGAGAGGAAGAAACTTTACCCTTCATTGTTCTTTTGTTTGGTCTAATAACTAAATCTACATCAGACAGATTAATAAGAGAAAATAACTAAGTTTAATTATATATGTACATATGGGAACCCCACATACTTGAGAGGTTCAGGTACAGAAAGTTAAAGAGGAATATATATATATGGCATTCTGAGCTAAGGATAAGGCAAGACACCTTAGGACTTCAGATGAGAGGAAAGTCATTGCAGAATAATAAGAAAAGCAGATGTTCAGTAATTTGTAGTTTGCCCTGCCGTGTAGATAAGTCAAAAAGGTTATCTCTGATAATCTCTTATTATGGGCAAGGCCCCTCATTTAAATTTTTCTAGGTAGTTGGGGTTGTGGAGGCAGAAGTTTCTCTTGTGCTCAGAAGGTCTTGATTTAATTTAGCTCAAAATAATCTGCATACCACAGAGACACATCTTGAGGTGACTTGTTCTGAACCCCTACACATGATTGTTTCTGAAAGTACTAATTAGATATTGTTAATCATCTTATTGTGTAAACTCTTATTTCCTGCAAAAAATGAAATGTTTAAGATATTCTACAATGATGGTCCAGCCATCTTTCTACCTTTGACAGTAATAATGAATATATTTGTAAAAGAATGCACTTATACAATAATTTTTTTTAAGAAATCAAATAATTTTTTCCTCCTTATCTACTTAAATTACTCTTTTCAAGAGATGATTAAAAGCACCTTGAATGTCTATATTAACATTATATTTAATTAAGGCTTTTTTAAAAAGTAGATTCTATAACCTTTCTTTTAGGCTTGTCATAAATTAAGATGTTGATATTTAGTATAGGGGTATTTTTGTAGCAATTTGTCATCTCTACAGGTCATTTATTCACAATAAGTTAGAAACAAAACCAAAACAAGACATTACGATTCTTAGATATTTTCAATAGGTTTAAATATTTAGTTTGATTTAAATAGGTATAAATGCAAATAAGTACCAAAGATCAAGACAGACATTAGAGATACTGCTATCTGATGTTCACATAAAAACAGTAGCTAAGGGGAACAATGATAAGCAATACAAAGTTTTGAAACAAGCAATAGCTTAGAGAACATCAAACTATTTGAACAGAAAGTAAACCAGTTAAGTGTATTATTTTGCCTACAAAACCAATAAACTTCATATTTCATTCATTTTTGAATGTTTTTAAAATTGATACTGTTTAACTTTTTTTTCTAACATATTTTGGGAGATAAAGGATGAAAACGTACTATTGGATACTTAGAATGTGTCATGCACTACATCAGCACTACATACTTCTTACATCTCATGTAATACTCTCAACAACTGTGTGAGTTGCTTTCTCAGTTCTAGAAAGAAAAATCACATTCATGACATTAAAAGACTTACCCAAAGTAGCAAAAGTGGAAAGTATTTAGGAAAAAGCCTAGACAAAAACTCATAACTCTGATGCCAAAGCTTGATACTTCTTTCAGTAAATCACTCTTTTCTCTAATTTAAGTTGAGTGTTCAGAAAAAAGATTAACAATCTACTTTATTAGACATTACAAAGTATTTCAATGTTCTATGACATACACCAAATGTTTCTCCTTTTATTTAGCCATTCTATCTATTATGGTGTAGTCATGTCATATATTTGGTTAGAATGTGCCAAGGTGGATGCAGACTTGGGAAATAACAAGACTTAGTAAATGACTACAGACAGATATCTAATGGGCAAAATGGGAACAGGAAAGTTAAGTGGATGAATTCAGGAAGAATTATCCATAATCTCTGTCATTCCTCCATAATCATATCATGAAAATAAATAGAAATAGAATATATTTATATTCATTTAGCAATATGATCTTTATAATTTTCATCTGGAGATTCATGATTTTTGCATATATATTAGTCTAGATACCATTCTTCATACATAAAATATAGCTTGTCTTTCTAGTTTTATTATGATATTATTTGTGCCCCTTATGTCTTTATATCTAGAAAAAGAGGACCCCTATTATGGGCCTATAATTTAATTGTGTTGTAAATATGCTTTAATGGAATTATGTGTGAATCCTGATTATTTGATACATTTGTCCAGCCCATGAATGTGAACAGATTAAGGACAGAGAATACCTATCAGAGCTTTGATCACATAGTAAGCATGATAAAAATGACTTTGATGAAAGTCATAGAATATTAAGGAAAGTAAAAAAAAAGATTTAAAAAATGTAATAAAATTTATATGCTTATCATTTTATTGTTAAAAAATGTTCTAAATGAAAAAATATTTTAGTAGCATTTCTAAATAAAATAATTGTTTTCCTAACACTATTAATAACTTTCATAAATATTTATTTTTATTTTTTTCTGGATGATAGAACATGTAATAAATATATAATTGCATCAAGTCATTAGAGTAATCTATGATAATTTTAGAAAGAATACAAAGTGCACACATTGTCAATTTGGGCATATAAATCACATATCTAATATTGGAAATTAAAGTATGAAAAGAAAAACAAGAATCAGAATTTTTGAAGAATTCTTTTTTTTAACCACACTATAGCATGGTATTCATGCCAAGGATTTTATCCCCCAAGTAATTTAAATTTATTAGATTAGTATTTGAAAACTGTATAAACAAATTAAACATTTCTGCAAAATTGTCTTAAAGCCCCATACCTGCTACCATATCCACAATTTTAATACAAAACTAACAGTGTAATTAAGGAAATGGTAATGAAATTTGTAAACCTGATGATAATTTTAATTTTATACAAAAACGCTGAATGCAAGAAGCTATTAATGTTTTCTAAAGAGCAGTTAATTTTTTACATGTACATTAAGAACTGATATATTTCTATCTTTATCATGTATGAAAGAGAAAAACATTAGTCTTTAATGCTCCTTATTTTCCTATTGAGAAAAAAAAAGAAAAAATAGTTCAAGTACATTCATTTCAAACTTATCACTGTGACATTCTGAGAATTAAAAAAAAAAATGATCGTTATTTAAATGTAATATAATATGTGTGTATGTGTATATATATGTATGAAATTTTGATAGGGGGCCAAACTTTGAAAGTTATTATATTATGAGTAAATTTAGTTCAGGATAAAATATCGGAATTAACTTGTACACTGTAAAATTATGTGTTATCAATATTAGCATGTTTCTCAAATAATTACTTTCTAGTTGAAGAGAGGAAATGGGGTGATGGGAAGAGTATCAGTCCAAAAGATGAGTACAAGTCCAATTCTGAAGACATATTATGTCTTACCAGATTTAGGAGTCCTACTCTCCAGAAACAAGAGATTTCTACAAAAAAGCAAGACATATATCTAATCAAAATATCAATTAATTTTAGAGTTTACATTTTATGAGCTAAGTTTTGTCTATTTATAAATAATACTCATAATATTACAATTCACACTATTCATAAAAGCATCTGAGATAGAAATATAGTTTTGGATATCACTATTCTGATTGTAAATATAGTAATTTTTTATATTGACATTTTTCAATTGCTCTAATTTGATTAATTGTCATTGGGATTGTAATATTGTTTTATATAGCTTTCAATTTAGTTAAAGTAAACTTTTAAGAATAATTTACATATTCAGAAATTAGGAGCATAAAGTTCAATTGAATTTTTCATTTGTGAAGTTTTAATGTTTTCCCCTCTAAAGTTTATCTTTTTCTACTCTACAAAAGAATGCGCAATTTTTTATTACTGAAAACAAGATTCTTCTATATTAACATATTACCTATATCCCAATGTCTTTGCAATAGTTTCAATATTCAGCTTTGACATTGTCCCATATCGATACTTGAAATAACAAACAAGTATACTATACTAAAATAAAGACGTAAAAATCAAAGCTAGTCTCATGCATAGTACACAATTAAATTGAAAATATATACCAATAATTGTATTTCACAGAATAGAAAATGATATTAATGTATTTGTCCACTATATTATCATTTGAAGTAAAACCTTTGCATTTATTCCATTAGAATATTTGAAATTAAATCCTACCTTGTAAGGATTTCTATAGACTGTAAGAATATGCAAGCAAATATGGAAAATAATCAATAACAGCTCTTTATAGGTTTCTCAGAATTCTAGAATAAAAATACTATATTATTTTTATTTTCTTCATTTTTATATTTCCTTTGTCTTAGTCCTTTTTAATATAAGACAGAGTTGTAAACTATATTCTAATTCACAGCAGCAAAATATGTTATGTAGGATTCCTGTTTAAATTTAACACTAGATAATCATTAACTCCAGCAAATATTTGCGTAACAATTACTATATGCCAGAAACTTTGATCCTAAGTACTCTATATAATTCTTGCAACAGGTTGATGAGATAAATTTTGTTATTATCCTCATTTTTCAAATAAGAAAATTTAGACAAAGAAGGTTAGGTTACTTGTTAGCATCACAAAGCCAATAATAGATAAAAACAAGTTTTAACATCAGGCAGTCTAGGGCATGATTTTACATTTTACCACATACTGTTTCTCTAGTTTCCATCCTTCCATATAGATATACAGAAAGGAGTAAATCGAGAGATTTTGTGTAGGCCTAAAGGTGATATAATTTTGGGAGTCCACCTTAAAAGTAACTTAAAATTACAAATATTGCATAGTTATGAAAATGAGTATTTAGTTAAGATGATCACAACAAATAAAGCTGAAAATACTAAAAATTTAGAATACTTAAACAATATTATTATTAATTAACTGCCTGATATCCACCTTTTTAGATGTTTTACTTCACAATGTTTGATCACTTTTTTATAGAAGAAAGGTTTCATTAATATAGATAGTAAGAAGGTAACTTAGTCTTGCTACTGGCATTCTTTTTTTTTATGATTTGTTAGGCTTTTTTATTATTATTATTAAAGTATAGTTGACATACAATATTATAGTAGTTTCAGGTGTACAACATAGTGATTCTACATTTGTATACCTTAACAATGTGATCACCATAATATGTCTTGTAACCATCTGTACAAAGTAAAATTACATTATTGACTATATTCCCTGTGCTATACATTGCATCCCCATGACTTATTTGTTTTATAACTAGAATATTTGTACCTCTTATTCTTCTTTATCTTTTAAACTCTTCTTCCACAGAACATAACTTAAAATATTTTAGTCAAAATAAGGAGTTTAATGGGGCTGGTTGGTCACTTTTAATGCCCTGGAGAAAGTACCTTTTCTTCTGTTGATACTCAATTGCAGAAGTCAAACTTATTTTAGAAACTCTTTTGCTACATCATGTCATGAAATATCAGAGTCCTCTATATTACTGGAAACGGGATAATTAAGGATTTTATCTAATCAGATTAGACAATGAATTCCCGAAAACCCAGAATCAATCTAGAAAAATTCCTAAAATATTCTGTTCCTCAGGAACCACTTCTAGTACTAAAATCTGAATGCCAGATTCCAACGAGAGGAACAACCAGTAGCATATATCTGTATCTATATCTATATCAATATCTATATCATCATCTATATCTATATCTCTAATCTGTTTATCTCTATATCTCTCTGTGCATGTGTGTGTATATGTGTATATATACTTGTGTATATATATATATGTATATATATATATATTACCTATGATTTATCTACCTATGTATTTACACATCTATCTATTCAATTATTTATCTATCTGAGATGTTTATTAGAGACTTGGTTTACACAATTGTGAAGACTGTCCGAAGTCTATACAGAGGCTGTAAGGAAGAGATCAGAAGCATGATGGAATCCCAGGGACACAGGATGAAGCTGTGATTTTCAGACTGAAATTTCCTCTTAGTCTAAGTGAATCTTAAGATTATGGAGTAAAATAATGGTGGTATTCAAACTATATACTCTAATAAATACCTAAAATATACTATTGAGAGTTAGAAGAATGTTACTTATTAGCACAATTTGCTATTATTAAACTATGTCAGCATTAACTTTGCTAACTGAATTATATATCCTTTATAATTGAAGTGCTTTTATTATAGTGCCTAATTTTTTATTATTCATTTGTTTTGTTCCTACTAAATGACTAGAGAGAAGAAAAAAAATAAAAATAAACAAAAAACCTCTATAATAAAATTATTTTATTATATAAAACTAAATATATATATGTTTATATATGTTGTGAGTATGTTAGTATTTGTGAATAATATATATTACATATATTTTTAATTTTTATTGAGATATAATTGACATGATATTGTGTAATTTAAGGTGTACAAGGTATTGATTTGATACATTTAAATATTTCAATATGAAAGTTTTGTTTGACGCTTAATGTCCTCCTTCAAAATTCTACTTTAATATAATCACAATGTAGAAGTGTAATTTTCAATATTTTGAAACATAATTGTTTTTCAAAACCATATTGAGCACAATTTAAAAAATAACTCAATGAAAAAACTAACATGATGGTAAAATTAGTTCTCAGGAGATTATGAGAAACTAACATGTTTTCAATGAA
>NW_006436664.1:241753-253394 GCF_000325575.1 Pteropus alecto | reverse complement strand
AAAAATGCTTAATGATCTAAAGGACAATAAAAACAGTTGTTGGGTTATCATTTCTTGTGGATAAAAATCATCGAAATTTCTTTAACAAAAATTACTTGCATCTTGTCAGGTTTTTACAGTTTAACCTCTAACTTTAAAGAATGGACTTCAATCAGTAGTAAATAGTTAATCAATGTTATATTTTTTCAGAAAGCCAGATAATGTTAAGGCAAGCTTGTTAGAGAATGCTCTAAAAAAAAACATAGTACTAAGGTCATGTATTTGCTTATTTTAAAAGTTTTTTTCCTTAATACTAACTCATGCGTTCTCAGTTCCATTATGTTTTCTGTTAATTGCAAAGAGAAGTCATATCTCCATGATATTCATATCTTGATAGAGTCTATAACATTTTCTCTGCATATCTATATCATCAAATTTTAACCATAGATGAATTTATTTTTGAGTATTTCATACTCATTTGACTGAAAGAAAAAAAACCTAGAGTAATATAAAATTATATGCTGATATACAAGAGATTAAAATATATATTTATACACACACATACACACAATAAAATTTCATGAAGAAATTTTATTGGCATAATGCAAGTAAATCCAGATTCTAGAATAACTGGGCTCTCAGATAAAAGTGAAAAGGCTTTTTTTATAATCCATAATACTACATGACAGTCATAAAATGTATCTGGATAGTGTTTGGGATAGTTTTTATTAAAACCAACAATCAAGCAAGCAAAGAGAAATCACCTGTAGTGTCCTATTTATTGACGTTAAGCTTTTAATTGTAATTTCTGGCTTATCTCTGGGAATGCCAAACTTAAAAATGTTAACTGTGTCTTGACTTGGTAACCTGATGTGCTCCATGTCTGACAAAACTAGGTTAAACTGAGTTTTAAAATATTAATTTGACTTTTTTCGAGTCTTATCTCAATATGGATTCCTGGAAACAAAATCCTTTCCTTTAAAAGACTGAGTCCTCAAAATCTTTAATTTTAGGCACTATTGCAGACCATTGTTTATAGAGGTGGCAATGGTAATTTTATAAATGTGTGTGTAGCTTGCTTTCTTTTCCTTTTTTTTTTTTTTTTTGCCTTTTACAGTTAAAGCTACTTCTTTAAAAAGGATATAGTATAATTGAGAACAACAGTAATTTTGAAACTATTATTTAAATGGAAAAAAATGCTATAGGTAATTAAAGTCATTATATTATTTTCAGTTTTTGTTAGTACAAATATAGCAGCTATTTATACTTTATACAAATTTTTGGTCTGCATAAGTACACATATTTACTGGTATTACTAGGCAGTTTTGGATATTGATATGATCAGGTTTAGCAATGAGGCAATTTTGGATATTGATATGATCAGGTTTAGTAATGAGTGCCAAATTTACAAGCTGATTGTACTAATTCATAGACCTAACCATAGTGTACGAAAGTTCCAGTTTTTCCAAATACTCATCAATAATTTGTATTTTCTGTATTTTTATAGGAACTATCTGGTGTTATCTCACGGTGGTTTAAACCTTCTTATTTTTTATTCTGATAACTACTGAGGTTGAATACTTGATTGATGTTTTCAAACATTAGAAATTCACTTTGGAAAGAATTCAGGATCTTTTGCCAATTTCTTTGTCAGTTCCAAATCATATTTTTTTCTAGTTTATTTGTAGAAGTCATTTATACATTCCGGGTAAAAGGTCATTGTTGGATTCATTGTACTACAGTGGTCTTTTGCTACATTGTTACTCGCATTTTCACTCTCTTGAGGTATATATTGATAAATAGAACTTCCCAAATTCAATGTAGTCAGTCCAATTTATCAATCACTTACTGAATTCTGTATTTTGTTTAAGAAATTTTCATTTTGTCCAAAGTTAAATAGATCATATTCTCTAGTTATCTTATATATAATTATTGTCCTGCTTTTTAATTTATATTTGCAATCTATCTGCAATTAATTTATACTTATAGAATAAAAGAAAGGGATATAATTGAATATAACTGATTTTTTTTCTCTATATGAGTATCCATTGATTCCGGCATCAATTTTTGAATAGTCTGTGCTTTCCTTTCCAGACTGTAGTGACAACCTAGTTATAATTCAAGTGTCCAAAACCATATGTCTGTTTCTGGAATTTCTTTTAACTTACCTTGTTATAGTTTTCAATAACAAATAATTTATCTTTATAATAATTACTTTTTAATAATAATTTTTTATATTGGGTAGTCTTCCATATTTCTTCCTTTAAAAAAAAATCTTGATTGCCTTTTTTCTTAGCATTTGAAAATGAATTCAAAATCTTTGTGTAAATTTACACACATGCACGCCCACACAGAGAAGCATACCACAAAAAGCAAAGCAAGACAGGAGCTATGATTTTGATTAGAATTGCTTTGACTCTATAGTTCAATTTGCGGGAAATAAAATTTTTATAGCATTGTCTTCCAATAGATTGACATGTTATGTCCATTCATATATTTAGGTTGTTATTTATTTCTTTTAGTAGTAATTTTAGATTTACTTAAATAAGTATTGCTCTTTTCTCATTAGATTTATTTGTAGTCATTCGATGTTTTCAGCGCTGCTCTAAGTGACACTAAAAAATTAGTTTTAATTGATTATTGCTGTTTACATAGAAATTCAATTAATATTTTGATCAGGTATTCAGCAAACTCATTAAATTTACTAGTTAAACCTATTAGTATTTATGTAGATTCCTGTGGCATTTTTATACATAACATCATGACTTATTTGAGTAAGGATATTCTTAAATAAATTATACAAAATGTTCTCTTGGATCCTCTAGGTCGATTTGTGAACAAGGACAAAAAAAAAAAAAAATCTTCCAGTGTATGGCAGGTGTTTTATCTTATTAGGTCAACATTGCTATTTTTCTTATTATTTTTTTATATATCATCTTAGCAGTTTTACAAAGCAAATTTTTTAAAAAAATTGTTACTAAAATAATTATATCCAATGTTTTATGTTACTTATGTTGAGAAAGGATAATAATAAAATTATAATTATAAAATAATAAGGTTAGTATTTACTGAGTGATATATATCATTGGACATGATGCTAAGTGTATCACAGTTTATTTTCATTTTGACAGCAATTCTACTTAAGTAATACCATAATCTATATTTTGAGATAAGGAATTTGAAGCATACATACTGTGTATCATTTAGATAATTGTAATGATAAATAAATTCCAAATTATAATGATTTATTAAGATAATTTAGTTATTGCTCACATAAGAGTCTTAGATAATTCTTCTCAGAAAGTCAACTCTTCTAGGTTGTTCAACAACTGAAGTGTTGTACCATATCCCAGGGCATATTGTCACATACAAAGTGTCGGCAAAATTGAGAAGCGAAGGAGAATATTGCTTTTTTAAAGTCTTGGGACAAAAAATAGCAGCAGCTCTCCCTTTCACAGTTGTTTGGCAAGAACGAGTTGCATGGACATATATAACATCTTCAAGGAAGAGTATTAAATATAGTCTAGCCATGTTCTTTATTATACACATATTATGAGAGAAGAAAAGAAAGAACTGTGAAGAATAGTTAATAATTTCTGATATGTAGACTGTGTAACTTCTTCAGTATCACATAGCTCGAGCATGTCTAATTGTAGATAAGAATTCAATTCTATGTTTCTTTATCCTGTGTTTTTAACTATACAAATGGACAAAAAATGAACCAAGAAATTGTATATGAATTATTATATGTCATAATGTATCTTCTTGTGGATGTGCTTCTAACCGGTGGTTTTTCTAACAAAGATTTTTAAGTTAGTCAGTATATGTAGGATTTAAAGTACACCATATTTCCATAAAAAATAAAAAAATATGTATTTAATTTTTTATTTAAAACACTTATGACCTTTTATATACCTTATTTTAGGAATATTTTAATAAAAATAATTTATTAAGTGGAACTATATGAGGAATGAATTTTATTTCAACACTTTAGATATGTTGTTTTAGAAAATAATTAGTTATATTTTAATACCCATATTTAATTCAAGACGATAATTGTATTGAATTTGAGGGAGATAGATGATGGTATACTGATCAAATATGAGAAAAACATGGCTTATAATCAGTGATACCTCATATGTAGTATAAACTTACTTTTATATTAAAGCTATAAGCAGTTGCTTTTGCCAGAATTTCACTTAATGTCCTAACATTTGCACACTTCTTTTCTGAACCAGTTTGGGTGTATCTTTACCAGAATATGTAAGCTTTCTTCTCTATAATTTCCAGCCCTTATTCATAGTATACTTTCTTTTTGGATATGGGGGGTGGGGGGGAAAGATTCCTAATTTTCTCATTCTATTTCAGCTTAATGTCTAGCATCATTTTCCAGCTCTTTACACAATATTCATGTCATTTCACATCTTTCTTTAAAAGATAGTGCCTAGTACTTATCTACCCTATTCTCTATGTGAAATTCATGCATCATTCGAATTTTTTCCCTAGTATCATCTGAAACCTGAATCTACTCTTGATGGCTTCTTGCTTACTCAGAGTCAAGGAGTCCTTAGGACTAAGAGGTCATTCCTACTCTGAACCAGATCCCACCAACAACTTTCTGAACTTTACAAACGGTCCTCAGTTCATTTCCATCATCTGCTTCCACAGATCTCTCTCTCTAAAAGTCATTCTTACTGCTGGTATGGACACCTCTAAGCTCAAGAAATAGGGGTTTAGATGGAATTTACCCATGTGGGCTAGGATGTCTACACACATGTAAGTGAGAACCTTATGGGGCCAAGTAATAACTCAGTATGGGCTAAGGTTAGGAACTAACTCTCCCTTCACTACTTCCATGAAAAAAGAGAAATCCAATAGATAAATCTAGCTAACAAACTGTTCAATAAAATGTGAAGTGAATTTATCAAGATATAAGAATAGAATACATTTTATTTAACAGTTTTCTAGATTTATAACATTTAGATGTCTGGACATATAACATGTGAATCTATTTTTGTAGTCTTACCTAAGGCCCTGCAAAGGTTAGGATTAGGCTTGCCTCTTATGTTTTTCCAGAATAGAAGAAACTTTATTTTGTTGGGAGAGCATTTTTCATATCTTTACCCTCTTTGAAAATATTTATTTCTCTAAAGATACTATCTTTTGTTTCCCATCACAATATTTTCTCTGTCATTTCTTCAAATATCTATCATTCTCTCAGATACCTTCCACTGTTGCTGTAGTAAACAGCTCTAAGATAAATCTGTAGTCCACCCTTGCCTATGATCTTTCTTAAGCACAGAGTCCCACCACGAAGTTCTTCCTGCATAGAAATTCTGTAGCTGCTACTGGTGTGAAGCAGATTTGCTTTTCTCTACATTTAAAAAACGTATTATACTGAAGCTCTCTTATTTCAGGTATTGCTCTTTAACTTGTGTAATTGTTTTCATAGTTTTTTTAACTCACTCTCTTTAATGTAAGTTGCTTGAGGGCATAGACTATATCTCACCTATATACATTCTCCATATACACCCAATTCCTTCCAACCCATAATGCACATACACTTGAATATCATACTCATGTTTATAAGAGACTTCAACAATGTTGAATGAATAGATGAATGTCTAAATTTTTCAATGGTATTTATTATCCAAAGTATACTATATTTCATGTCATTTTTATGTTTTACATTTACATTTTAGTAAATGAGGATTTCTCGTAGACTTGACTGAGTAGATATAAGGATACCAGAATAGGTCTTGCTTTGAATAAGTTCAGTGAAAATAGGTGAACTCTAAAAGCTCTGCTTTGAATTTTTAGAAGTTTTATATGTATACTTACTTTCTTTTTTTCCAGCACATCACAGAACCTTAAATTAAATTTAACTATGGGTTTTAACATATAATTTGCTTCTTGGATGAATCAATTAGTTTAATTGATTTGCTTAAACCAAAAATTTTTTATTGCACACCCCAAAATCACCAGTTGCCAAATTATTTCATGGTTAATTACAATATTATTAGTATGGAATTTAAGAAATGGTCACAAATAACTTCAAAAGTTTATTTATTTATTTTTTAATAGCATTTTCTTACTGGTGAGTCACAAATTTTAAAACATTTGTCAGAAATGTGAGTGGCTGCACCTGATCTATGTAGGACAGATTTTCTGTAAACTCAAATGAGAATTGTTTTCATCCATCAAATTTGTTACATAAAGACTTAGCCACTTTGATTTTGCATTTGCAGATCAATTATATGGTAAATCATGGTTTTTAGTTTTAATAGGTTATATGCTATTTATATTTAGCATGAAATGCCTCACGCAATGCACAGAAACTGGAAAAATGTTTTAACAAATATTTTAACAATTAGACTAGTGAGCTAAAAAGAATACTGTACCGAAATTCTGAAAACTCAGTTTTCAATTCTTTCACTAAGTTAACGTGTAATTCTTTTTTAAATAATGGTACTTACTTAAGGATTGTTCTGTATTTAAAATGAGAATGCATACTAAGTCCCTAATCATGTTATATGTTATAAAATGTTAGTTTTTAATATTATTTTACTGTTTCCATTATTATTACTTCACCCTCCTAGTTTTATATGCCTTACTAGTAACATGAGGGTTTGTACTGATTAATCTATAATGTATTTTGCTTTGAAATTCTATTCTGGGATAGTGAAATATAAGTCTCTGGGTCTTTTCTCTGACTGGAAACACGGGTCATTTTTTCTTGTTTCTCAATATTCTTATGCATTGCAAACATAGCATTTTTATAACCTATAATTTTATAAATATTATTACCAGATTAAAATTTCAACTTATGAAATTCCATTGATTAGCATTTAGTGAGGAAATAATATTTAGTTTAGGTGACAATGTTTTACTTTGCTATTTTATAAAACATTATTTCAACTTAAAATAACTGCTCTCATTTGCTTAATATGAAAATGATGGTGAATATGTGGGAGAGTTGACACTGCTATTTGCTTCACTTCTACCTATCAAGATAAAAAATTTCTAAAATATGTATTTATTCAATAGCTACTCCAGAAGCTCCTATACCCAAGATGCCATGAATAATGTTTGGTATGACGAATGTAAGAATCTTGAAATAGATCTAAAGAAAAGTGATAAGGGTTAGACATGTTACTGCAGAGGTTTCCCAACCTAGATCAGAAATGCATTTCTCTGTAACATGGGAAAATTGACAAAGAGAAAAGAAAATAAATGAAGCAACCTAAGGAAGTTGACACAAATGGGATACCGCATCACACAAAAAAATCAATAAGGATTCATTTATATAAAATTATAGGTAGTGATGCACTTTATGTGCTTTTGGAAGGTTTCAAGTGGAGCAATCTCTAAAAAGTGTTACCTAGGAAACGCAATAGAACAATAGCAGCTATGCTGAGATGGATTCTAGGGTGTTTTCAGTGCACTGATTAAAGGGATTAAAGAATATGCCAAATGAAGATGTGCCAATGGAGACCTAGAAGAGGACTAAACAAACAAAGTTCATAGAATCATATGCTCTAAGAAGGAATAATAAAAATTAAATTAGACATCATATTATAAGCTAAAGTTCAGGCTTTATGACTTTTATAAGAAAACACAGCCATTTAATGACATAAGTAGTATAGTAGGACGTCTGGGCATCAAGAAAATTACCTTGTTACTCTAATGAAGTAACTTACCTTTGTTGATTTCTATTATGAAATAAAACTTATAAAACTGAATAAAAAAGCTTAAAATCCCCTCTTCTAAAACATTGATTCTTTGGAAACAGAGATCAAATTGAAACTAATATCCCTTGAATCCTCTTCAGTACTTTTCATTAACTCCTTGTAAAATTAGAATATAACCGAGTTTCATTATTAGTGTCAAATAACTTTAAATAATGTACTTTTGATCTGTTTGTATGATCTATGGGCAAAAGTAATTTCTTTTTTTATGTTCATAAATTAATTAATGGATCTTTGTATTTAGTAGGTGAAGTGTATTTAGAACACAAACTAAAAATAAAATAAAAGACAAAGGATAAGCTTAAGCTTATACATTCAGGAGAGATGCACCCATGATTTAAACAACAACAACAACAACAAAATGAGTGTTGGAGAAGTCCTGAGAGAAACAGGAGAATCAGGAAACATTTTAAGGTTAGAGAAGAATGGTAGAATGTAAAAATGGAAAGTTTGTTTGCTGAGGCTCTGAAGTGGAAATGTACCTGGCTGTTACCCTGTCTTCTTTAGACAGGGGCTGTCTGGGACTGCCTGGAATGGCTGCAATCTTCTCATGAGAGAGTCTTTATGAGTAGATAACACAGTTTGTATTAAATTGTCTTACCACAGCATGATGATCAGATTAGGAAACATCACTGGACCTTGAAACAGCCCACCTCTCTGACCAGCAGCCTACACAATGGTTCTGCAATTGAGTCGCCTCATAGGATGGTTACCAACTAAGTGAATGAAATGTTTTGGTTAGAGAATTCTAATATGAGTAGTGGAGAAAGAGTTAGTTAACCCATCATGGAGTACTCATTGGACTGTTAAGAATGTCAGAGGAAAGGACTCCCTAAGGCACGGTTCACCTAGACTCTCATAAAGAATACACACACACACACACACACACACACACACACACACACACACACACAGAGTAACCTTTCTAGTATTCCAAAGGTTAAAAGAAAATTATGAATCAGAAAATGTATGAAATAATAAAGTACGAGTAGAATTTATCAGGAAACATACTGAAGTGAGTCAAATTACATAGGTGAGAAAGAACAAATGGTAAGGAAACTAGAATTAATAAGGCAGGATGAAATATTCTCAAAAGTAATCTTAACATATGACCTTTCTCCCATGTGGACATTCTTTTCTCTCTACTGTGGTTTCAGTGCCACCCAGTCTTGTCTAATGGTTTTAGACTGAATTGTTGAGGAAGTGACAGAAGAGGGGAACTAAGACACAATTTGAGAACTTTTTATACTTTTCCTTCTCTGAACACTTGCTTAAATAGCTTTCTTAGTAAAGACTTTCTTCTATTCTCTTACACTTATTTAAATCCCATATATCCTTCAACACCAAGTACGAATGCCAGAGTCAAAGAGAATCTCATCTTCTACTTAAAATTCTTTATATTTGTCTATTTATTTACATACAATTTGATGAACATATTAGAAGTTACAAAACTGCTAAAATTGTGTAATCTAAATTTTATTTGCATTAATGTAATACATTCAATAATGAATAAAAAATAAATCACACTGTTAGGTAGCAAAGCAAAATGAACAGATTATAAAGTTACCTGCCTCTTCTATTGCTCTTCTCAGCCTCAATCTCTCAATCCCAGATTGGTAAAAATCTTCAAAACAGACTATATCTCAGAATCAGACCATCATATCCTCCCTCTACTTATACAAGGTGCTAGGGGAGGAGGAGGAAAAATGAAAGAGAGACCAATGACCTTTTTCCAGTCCACCTACTGTAAGAAACCAGCCTGGATATGCCTGAGGGAGTGGGTTGCAGGGGATTAAATTGGCTATAAGATTGAATATTTAAACAGAATTTTTTTTTTTAACATTTAATATGAAAGAGTGACCAATGGGATTTTCTAGATATATTTTTATAGATCAAGAAATAGTGACCTAATAATAACAATTGAAAGTAATGATTAGAGAAAACGATACTAGGGTTTTAACACTCTACTTAGGTCAGACCTCTGTCAACTTGAATAATAACACCTTTTCCTAATAATTTCCCTTTTTATTTTTTTCTGTAATATAGTTATAAGAGTAAATATCAAAATTATGTCCCTTAACCCTTTGAAGGAGATATCTGTGGTAATAACACAATGAGTACTTTTCTAAAATATTAACGTAAAATGTACATTTAGTGAGAATGCCCTGCCCTCTGAATTTATACAAATTCTGGTTGACTCAGCTGGGAGAAATTTCATTTTTGGTTGAAAGAAAATATTTCAGGTAGTTCACCTAAATGGAATGAGAAATCAATACATAACAAAAGACAGTTTACTACACGGTTCTTAAAAGTTAGGTGATTCTTCATGTGTTTAAGATATGTAACTAAAAAAACAAAAGTATGCATATACTCTAGATAAATTTTCATTGTTAAAGCATACCCCACAATGTCAGCTTGATATTGACACTCAACTAAAAACGCAGTGATTTTCTTTTCCTATTCTCAATAGGTCTACCTTTCTTTTCCTCTCTTCTCTGATTTCTCCTTTTTCTACATCCTCAAGCCTTCATTTGTTCTTAGAATCCTTTTCAGAAACTTTTAATCATCAGATGCCATATCTCATATTGAACTATGCAATATTGAACTTAGATGATGAAAAATAGCAATTTCTATACTAGCAAGCTAATAAATCTGAAAATATAAAGGGAAAGATGGAAAATAAAAACAATCAACAATTAAAAAAATTTAGGCCTTGCTGAATTTAATCATTCCTTTATTATAATTTGATTTGTTCTATGATAACCACATGATTTTACACTCAATATTACCTATCAATTTTTAATATGTCCAAGAGATCTCATCTCCTTTTATTTTAAATACACAGCACATTAGTTGCTTATCTTTTTTCTCTTGTATTTTCTTGCTCGACTTTATTTGAAAATTTTTACTCTTAAATATTTATAGCAAACTGATGCATATACCTTGATCATCCACTGTTCTATACAGCTAGAGAGAGCTTTCAAATGTATTATGCTGTAAAGTGACACTGAAGAGCAAAGCATTAACTCTGTGGGAGGTTAGAGATACCTCCCACTTGATGAGCCTGAGTGCAGCAAGGGTGCAAACATGCTCATTTCATTTGGAAATATCAGGAGGCATCTAGATGCCTAGATAACTGTTTTGTAGTTAAAGCCAACTGTCTGCATGCATCAAAAATTCTGAACAGCAGTTGAGATTACACTTCAAATAGCACAGAAATGAAAAAAAGAAAGAAATCAATGAAAACTTTATACAAAGATAATTTGTTGGGTGTAGTTAAATAAGCATTTCTTCCTCCAGCTCAGTTTCAGTGATTGCATTGTAATAGCGGTTTTATTCCAAAACTAAAAATGACCTTTCCCAGGGCATATCTTTTCATGCCAGGTTTTCAACTGGTAGTAGTTCTGCTCACAAATTGACTGAGATTGCTGCCAAGTCTGGCTGAAAAGAATCATTATGTAGCAATGATGTTATCAGACTCTATTTTCCCTGGTTCTGTTGTTTAGAAATAGCTACTAAATTTGTGCAACATATCACATGGGCCAAACTGATCATGAGCCATTTTTAATTATGTCCAAGAGATTTTTGTTGTTTGCCCATCTCTTCCACTTGTGTTTTTGAAAATTAGTAAACATTCCTCATTTATCCATTTACTTATTCAACTAATATTAATTGAGCTCCTATGGGTGTTGTTAGGTAGCTAGTCAGACAAGAACAACAAAAAGAAAAAAGTAATAGGGGTCCAGCTTACAGATTGCCTAAAGAATACAGCAATGGTAGTAGAATTCTAGGTATGCACATAGGCACTAGGCAAAGTTATATAGCAACCAGATGCCAATCAAAATGATCTCACTTGCCAATCACCTAGGAATGCCTTTGGAACCACCCCATCACGGCCCAAATGTAAGGCAGAC
>NW_006436664.1:235664-241715 GCF_000325575.1 Pteropus alecto | reverse complement strand
TTTATTGTGGTTTTTTTTTTTTTTTGGTCCCCGCTCTGGAACCATGGGCTTCCTTGGGGCATTCTATCTTTATAAAGTATACTTTTAATAAAACTATTAAATCTCAATGACCTATGATTCTTCACTGTTGTCATTTGAGGAAGAATTGAGGGATAATGTCAACTACACTTCTGAGCCATTGTTATCCCTCTCCCTCCCCACTATCACTGGGGTGACACTGAACTTCCGATAGGCCCCAACGGTGACAGTATGAATCACTGGGGCAATTTATTAGTTGTCCGATTGAAATAGACATTGCACAGTAATTTGAACAGAGAAAGATTCATATAAAGAAGTGTCAATATTAACAGAGAATTGGCATAATAATGAATTGATTAGTAAGAATTAAAGAGAGATCTAAAGAATACAGGAACAGCTGATGGAATGAGCATTCACTTATACCTTTATTTTTGTATCTGAGAAATATTTTCCTAACCCAAGATCACAAAGATTTACTTCTACATTGTCTTTTAAGACTTTAATAGTTTTAGGTTTTACTTTTAGATTCATAGATTCATTTGGAAGTTGTTTTTTTTTTTTTAAATATGGGGTAGGTGTCCAAATTCATCCATTGGAATGTGGATATCTAGCTGTTCAAACAGATCATTCCTTCTCCAATGAAATGTCTTGACACCTTTGTTAAAAATCAATTGATCATAAATCTAAGAGTTAATTTCTCTACTATCAATTCTATTTCATTGATCTTTATAACTATCTTCATGTCAATTTTACACTGTTTTGATTACTATATCTTTATAGTAAGTTTTGAAATTCACAGGAGTGAGCCTTTCAACTTTGATCTTTTATTTATGATTGTTTCATTGACTGAGTTTTTTTACTTCCATGCAAATTTTAGAATCAGTTCTTATATTTCTACAAAAAGTCAGATGGGGCTTTTTGATAAAGAGGATATTAAATCAATAAATCAATTTGAGAAATATTACCATCTAAATAATATTAAATTTTTAAATTCAGGAATAGGCGATGTCTTTTATTTAGATAGATCTTTAACTATTTTCAACAAAGTCTTATAGTTTTAGCTATAAATCTTATACTTCTTTTATGCAACCAATTCCTACATATGTTTGATATATGAATGAGATTGTTTTTAAAAAAATTGTTTTTTATTTTTCATTGCTACTGTAGCAGATAATTTTTTCATATTGATTTTGGATTCTGTATTCTTGCTGTATTTACTTATTTGCTCTAATATATTTTTAGTGAAAAATCTTAGAATTTTCTATATATAAGATCATATCATTGGTGAATAAACATAGCTTTACTTCTTTCTTTCCAAACTGGATTTTTATTTATTTTTCTTGCATAATATTCTTACCTAAAATCCCTACCATAATCTTGAATAGAAGTAGTCAGAGTAGATATTCTTATCTTGCCCTCACTGTTGGGTGGGGTGAAAAAACTTGGCTTTTCACTATTAAATATAATGCAATTTGTAGAGGGATTGTGTGTGTGTGTGTGTGTGTGTGTGTGTGTGTGTGTATGATGCTCTTTATCAGTTGAGAAAATTCCCTTTTATTCCTAGTGTGTTAAATGTTTTTACTCTAAATTGATGTTGCATTTTGTGTGATACTTTTTCTATTAAGAGTAGCATGTGTTTTTCTTCCCTTATTCTATTAATATGATGTATTACATTAATTGATTTTAGAATTAAACAAATCTTGACATTTTGGGATAATATTTAATTAGTCTTGATGTATAATCTTTTTTAATGTTGCTGGTGTGGAGTTGCTTGTATTTTGTTGAGAAATTTTATGTTTATATTCATAAGTGATATTATTTTGTAGTTTTCTTTTCCCGTGATATCTTTGTCTGGTTCTAGTGTAAGGGTTACATTGACTTTGTAGAATGAGATTGGAAGTGCTGTTGCCTCCTCTATTTTCAAGAAGAGTTAGTGAAAAGTTAATATTAATTTTTCTATAAAAGTTTTGCAGAATTCACTAGAGACGCCTTTATAGTTTACCTACATATGTGATATTACTTACATTTTTGATAAACTTATTATCAGTTTGATTATAAGTGAATGTTAAATTTTATTAAATTGTTATTCTCTATGTCTTGATATATTCACTAGTTTTTTCTTATTTTTGTGTAATAGTGTAATGTATTAATTAATTGAAGAAATTGTTTTATTATTTTATTTTATTTTATTATCAGTTTTAAGTATACAGGACATTATTCAGACATTTCTATAGTTTATGAAATGATCCACCTGATTACTCTATCTTCCTTCTGGCTATATACATAAACAATTTTTGAAAGACAAATAAATAAGCAAAAAGGGATATAAAGTTCAAATAGTGCCCAATTCAAATATTTGTGAATGGAATTGAAATTATAATCAAAAACTTTCCATAATGAAAATTCTATATGAAACAACTTTGCTGGTGGATTGCTGCTGACTGCATTCTCTATGCTGTGCTCCCCATCTCCATGACCACCTATCAACTATTAATTTGTACTCCTTTAATCCTTCACCAGTTTCTCCCAGCTCCACAACCCCCCACCCCTCTGGCCATCACTGGATTATCCTCTATATTGGTTTATATTGTTCCTTAAATTTCACATATAAGTGAAATCATATGATATTTATAGTTGAAATTTCACATATAAGTGAAATCATATGATATTTATTGTTGGCTGTCTGACTTATTTCACTCAGCATAATAACCTCTAGGCCCATCCATTTCCTTGTAAATGGTAGAATTTCATTTTTTTTATAGCTAAATAATATTACATTGTATAAATGAACCATAACTTCTTTATCTAATCATCTGTTGATGGGCATTTAGTTATTTCCATAGCTTGGCTGCCATGAACATAAAGATGCATAGATCTTTATGAATTATTGTTTTGGTTTTCTTTACATAAATGCCCAGAAGTGTAATTGCTGGGTCAAAAGGTAGATCCATTTTTAATTTTTTAAGGAACCTGCAGACTGTTTTCCATAGTAGTGTATCAATTTACAATCCCGCCAACAGTGTATGAGGGTTCCCTTTTCTCCTCATTTCACTAACACTTGTTATTCTTTGATTTATTGATATTAGCCATTCCGACAGGTGTGAGATGATATCTCATTGTGATTTTAATTTGCATTTCTCTGATGATTAGTGATATTGAACTTCTTTTTATATGTCTATTGGCCATTCGTATTCTCTCTTTGGAGAAATATCTATTCAAATCTCCTGCCCATTTTTTAATTGGATTTTTGTTTTTTATGTTGTTGAGTTTTTTTGTATATTTTGGATATTAACTCTTTATCAGATGTATCATAAGCAAATAACTTCTTCCATTCAATAGATTGTCTTTTTGTTTTGTTGATGGTTTCCTTTGCTGTGTAAAACCTTTTTAGTTTGATGTAGTCATATTTGTTTATTTTTTCTTTTGTTTCCATTGCCCAAAGAGATATATACCCCCACCAAAACAATTTACTAACAGCAATATCAGAATTTATTGCCTATGTTTTCTTCTAAAAGTTTCCTGGTTTGGGGTCTTACCTTTAAGTCTTTAATCAATTTCGGGTCTATTTTTGTATATATTTTTTTGCATGTATCTGTCCAATTTTTCCAATACCATTTATTGAAGAGATTGTCTTTACTCCATTATATATTCTTGCCTCCTTTGTCATATATTAAATAAGTGTGTAGACATGGATTTTTTTCTGGTCTCTATTCTGTTCCATTGATCAATGTATCCATTTTTATTCCAGTACCATGTCATTTTGATTACTGTAGCCCTGTTGCATAATTTGATATCAGGTAGTATGATATCTCAAACTTTGTTATTCTTTCTCAAGATTGCAGTGGCTATTTAGTATCTTTTATGGTTCTATATAAACTTTAGGATTATTTGTTCTAGTTCTCTAAAAAATGCCATTGATATTTTGATAGAGATTTCATTGAATCTATATATTGCTTTGAGTAGTATGGCCATTTTAATGATGCTGATATTTCTTACTCATGAGCACGATATATGCTTCCATTTATTTGTATCTTCTTCAATTTTAATTTAAAAATTTTTGAATGTTACAAATACTGCAATTACAGTAGAAGCATTCTTTTATACAATATATTGTCATTTTTTATATGTAAGTGCATTCAATTTACTAATATAATAAGGATGCTTGCGTCTACATTCATGCAGCTAGTCTTTATTTTTCTCATTTTTTTTTCAGATTTGTGAATCAGGGTTATGCTGTTATCATACAAAAATTTCTCTTTTTTCTTCTGAAAGGTGATTTTGTGGGATCTGTATAGTTTCTTCCTTAAATATTTGACAGAATCTACCAGCAAAGTCAATTCACATAGAATTTTCGTTATGGAAAGCTTTTGATTATAATTTCAATTCCATTCATGAATATGGCACTATTTGAACTTTATATTCCTTTTTGCTTAATTTTTTGTCTTTTAAAAATTGTTTATTTTATATAGTTTAATAAATGTATTAGTATACAGTTTATTATCATATACCTTTATTATTCTTTTTATTATAGAATCTATATAGACATACTTCATTTTATTTATGATATTGGAAATTTTTTTCTCTTTTTTTAATTGAGCCATTTTTTAAGAGGTTTATTATTTTCAAAACTTGCATCAGAAATAAAAATTTTGCTTTATTAAATATTTATAATTATCTATTACCTATTTCACTGATTTCTGCTTTTTAAAAGTTTATTTCAATCTTCTATTTACATTCAATGATATGCCTGAATTTTTGGCTTTGTAGAA
The DNA here is from genome assembly GCF_000325575.1 of Pteropus alecto. Taxonomy (NCBI): domain Eukaryota; kingdom Metazoa; phylum Chordata; class Mammalia; order Chiroptera; family Pteropodidae; genus Pteropus; species Pteropus alecto. Next base: position 236,928 of record NW_006436664.1, on the reverse strand, counting down.
ATTTTAAGTTATTAATTTTTTTAGTTTTTTCTTTCTAATATCAGAATTTAAAGCTTTAAAGCTTTAAATTTACCTTTACGTTCCCATTTTATGAGTAGCTCATCAATTCTGAAGTTTTCTTTGATTCTTTTTTATCCCAGGAATTGTCAGAAGTGTTTTTTTAGTTTGTTGATTCCAAAGATTTGTTTACATATATTATATTTTACATATACAAAATGTCCTCAAATAAGTGGTTTAATTTTATTGTAAATAACATATATATGTGTATTTATTTATACATATATTTATTTTAAGTAGCATATATATTTATATATCACTCTTCCTTTTTAATTTTTAAGTCTTTGTAACATAATATCTCTAAGCAATGTTTAAAATAGAAAAAAAATCTAATTACAAATGTTATAAAGCTGACATCTTAGTTTTTATGAGTGAACACTATAATAAGTGAAAGTAAGTTCCTGCTTGCTCAGATCAAAGCTCTAATTCTGTTTATAATATGATGAACATTTCAAGTAGGGCTGTAGGTGACCACTAAAATAATTGAAGTTTATCTATCAATTTATATATTTTACTAACTGTTCCAATAATCCTAAATAAAAAGTCTCTTTATAGACTGAATAATATCTGCAGGTAGATAAAAGGAAATAGACTATGGCCATGCTACCCTGAACAAGCCCAATCCTGCCTGATCTCGGAAGCTAAACAGGATGAGACCTGGTTAGTACTTGGATAGGAGACCACCTAGGATGACCAGGTATTGTAGTTGTCCAATCCTGCCTGATCTCGGAAGCTAAACAGGATGAGACCTGGTTAGTACTTGGATAGGAGACCATCTAGGATGACCAGGTATTGTAGTTGTAAAAAATAAAAAATAAATTAAAAAAATAAGGGATTGTAAGCTGACAAGGTCCTTTTGCAATCTGTGAGGTCGACCAAGGGTTGCCTCACCAAACAAACAACAAAACAAACAAACAAATACTAAATAAATAATAAATAAATAATAGGAAATAGAATGTTCTTTTATATTTTAAAATTAAAATGTTTATCACCTGATTCCTTTAGATTAGAATATTTCAGGTAGGAGATAATATTTTTTGTAGCATCCATTAACTTTGCACAGTCTGCCTCTCTGGAGAATTATTGTGTTATTATTAGTACTACCAAGAAAAATAGATTTTATATTGGTGAATAAATTGGCAATCTGAATCATTGGCTCCATTTTACAAAATTACATTACAATGGACAAGTTATGTAATAATACACC
>NW_006436664.1:195239-235492 GCF_000325575.1 Pteropus alecto | reverse complement strand
ACACTTTAGTCAAAAGTCTTATTCAGCCTCCTTCTTCCTTTTTCCTCTTCTTCCTCTTCTTCTTTTTCGTCTTCTTCCTCTCCTCTTCCCACCGCCCTTTTTCTTTTTCTTCTTCTTCGCCAAATGGACTGGCATAGAGCAGAGACTAGTTCATTTAGTTTCCTAATCTTTCCTTACTTTCCCATTTTTACTAATTGATATAACCTCCATAATTATAATCCAAAAGGCTATTCCATTTTTCTCAAATAATATAAATGATATGAAAATCTTCAAAGATCAGATGGCCTGATAGTGCTTAACTATAATGGTTCTACCCCTAGATCATACAAATTCTTCATTTTCTAGTTAAATGATTTAGTTTCCTAATCTTTCCTTACTTTCCCATTTTTACTAATTGATATAACCTCCATAATTATAATCCAAAAGGCTATTCCATTTTTCTCAAATAATATAAATGATATGAAAATCTTCAAAGATCAGATGGCCTGATAGTGCTTAACTATAATGGTTCTACCTCTAGATCATACAAATTCTTCACTTTCTAGTTAAACGAGTGCATGAGTTAAACGAATGAATGAATGAACGAATGAATGAATTACTAAAATTAGCCATGGAAATTATGTGAAGAAGGAGGGACAATTATTAGGGAAAAGACTATGCAGATTGGAAAAGGAACCAAAAAAAATTTTTAGGAATGAAAACTAAAAATTTTATTGCAATTGAATCATAATTTTGGCAGTTATATTGATTAATAAAACTATGATTGAGTACTAGTGTACATATTTTTATTTAATTAAAAATCATAAAGCATAACAATATTGGTACGCATATATTGGTTGCAAAGTTGTTGAAAGAAGTTCCAATGCACACTCAAGCATTATAAAATAATTGGAGAAAGAAAAAAGAAGAAAGTAGCCATTTTATTAGAGAGGCACTAATATATTAGTATATGCCCAGAGTGTTCATTAGACAGAAGTCATGTTATTCCTCAATAATTATTACTTTATCTGTTTCTTTCATAGGCTGTACATTTTTGATGTTTAAAATGTAATACTATAAAATTATGTTTTATATATGCATTATTTTATGTATTTTTATAATATACATTTATTTGGACATATCATAGGGATCTTTACACAAAAGTAACTTCAATGTGTTTTACTAGCGACAGAAGAATTTTCCAGTGATTTCAACTGTGTATGTTTCCCTTTACTCACCATTTGCATAAGTTATCTTTTTGCTATAGCAATACTGCCTACCAAACAACATGGGAAATAAGAGGTTTAGAGGCAGAACCAATGTTGTGCTCATGGGTATATGGATCAGCTGCTTCTCGGCTGACTCTGCTGGTCAAACTGTGTTTAATAAGTTTTGACTCCAAGATGTGAGTTGACTCAAACATGTTTAGATCAAGCTGAAAGAGCATACCTTATCTGGGATATGAAATTCTCATGTCTGGGGACAGGGGCACAAGGGAGAAAAAAATCAATCTATGCAAATACAGAGAAAGTCTCCAGTTGGATGTGCTTGTATGTCATATCTCTTAACATTCTTTTGGTCAAACCGAGTCACATAGCCGAATGCAACATACACAAGGTGGGGAAATAAAATACACCCATAAAAGGGGCTAAGGAGAATTAACACAATATACCTACTATGTAAGTATGACTTCATAGTCAGCTATATTTTCATTGTGAAAAATATCTGCAATGTTCAGACATGACTGGTGTAAGGATCGTGTTATTCATTTTTTTTTTTTAATTAAGAAAATGTTGCATTTCAGATACATTTGTTTATGTTTTCCCCAAATTTAGGCTCTTTTTATTTCAGGATTTTAATGAGATTTTAAACAGCTTTATATAACTTCTTTGCATTGCTTTAGTTTTATGACAAAGACTAATAAACAAGTTGTTAGAGATTTCAACACATACCATGATTTGATCTGCTAATTAGCATTACAGAAGCAGAAGTGCTGAAGTCTCATAGAAGTGTTATTTATAGAGAATTTAAATTTCTTCAGAGTAAACATGTTTACTATTAACTCTTCTTTGCAGAAAAAAAAATACTGCTATAGCTATATTTAATGAGAAGCATAAATCATACCTAATGGACTCAGATTACCATCGATTTATGATGCCAAGGTATGGAGTTAGAAATATACTTTTCTGTGACTAGTTCAGTTCGAATTGAAATATTTATATATGGGGAAAAAAAGCCTTATTTTTTAAAAACAGTAGCAATAGAACATCATATGTCTTTGTGTTCTATTTGGTTCATAAATATCGAAGTGATAAATACTACTGATTATAACTAGGAGATGAAAATATACAGATAGGAAAGCATGTTAACCAAGAAAACCTGTTTAACCAAAAAAAAAAAAAAATCAATTTTGAGGACGAAAAAATTGAGGAAAGAAAAAAAAAAAGTATGTGTATCAATGTTTCATGAATGTTATCAGTCCTGTATTTGCAGTAGCTTGTGACACTGGGTCTTTAGGTAGATGCCAAAGGCTAGACCAAGCTGGCTTTCAGATTCTTATGAGATCACCGATGCCTATAGTCTTGAGAGCTGAAATGTGGATATCTTCAGTTTAGTAGAAAGAATGTATTTTAAACACCTAATATCAAAACTCTTTTATGCATTTAAAATTTTACAATATTCTTCTGAGTATAGACTTTTTCTATAACAATAACTATTAGAGGTATAATCATCTACTTCAACACTTCACCCCAAAACCAAAGGTGTATGATGAGAAGCATCCCCTAAAGCTATTTTACATATGCATTTCAGTATTGATTGTGAGAGTGCTGCAGACAGTATCAAATGAGTGCCGAAAGCCAGATAAATATTTTTTCTATTATCGCTTCTATTTGGAGTGACTCATTTGTAAACATGTAGGCTTAATATAAAAATCTGTGGGGAGCTTCTCAGAAAGATACTTTACTTTTTGATAGAAGTGACAGGTATGAAAAAAGAGTGCATTGTTGACGACCCTTTCTTTTTCTTCCTTTCTGGAATGCAGGCTTGCTACCTGGAAATGAGTTTGGCATTTTGAAACCGTGATGAAACAAGAACAGGAAGAAAAACACAAGGTGCTAAGGATGTCAGGAAGAATGATAGAGTCTTGGAACTGTTTAGATTGTTGAATTGTCTTACCACCATCAAACATTTTCCATGTCCAATTATGTGTGAAAAACATAAGCCTCAATTTTTTAAGGTATGAGTTATTAAGTTTTCAGTTATTTGCTATCAAAAGCACTCTTAAATAATGCAGAATATTTGTTTAAAATAAAATGGTCAAATAGAATTTCCTGGTTAAAAAGTATACACATTTTTTAATTATAAGCATTGATATCAATTTTTTCTTTAAAAAGTTATACAGTTTTACACCACATCAACGGCAAATGGGAATGCCTGTTTTTCTACATCTTCACAATATTAAATGTTATTAGTTTATATATTCACCAATATTTACTAAGTGCTTAATAGATGTGCCCAGGGCTATGTTAATTGTCAGGATAGGAAAATAAACAAAAATAATATGGTTTCTGCCTTCTATGTCTCCAGTCAGGTTTTTATGACAATTTTATTTTTTCTTCATAACTCTTGCAAGTTAATTCTTAAGCTTGGCTTTGGTATTTCATATTTAGTGTTACTTCTGTTATTGAGACCAAGAGACAGTATAAGACGTTTAGAGAATAGATTTTAGAATCAGTTTGCTTGGGATGGAAATCTTGTTGCCACCTCAATAGCTATGGGCAATGACCCATTAAACTTCCCTGAGCCTCAGTTTTCTCATCTGTAATTTCAGGATAATAAGAATAGCTATTAAAAGACCTATAAGTTATATAAATTATCTAGAACACGGCCTGTTTAGTGTCACCTATTATTATCATAAGATTTTCAATATATTTCATAATTCACCTGTATTTGTATATATAAATATTATAAATTTTGGCACATTAATTTATATGTGATTTTCTTATTGAATTTTGTACTGCTTACAATAGTTTATTTGTTGACTAATGTTTCCAAAGAATCGTATTCTCTGAAAATAATCATGTTTTCTATTCATTTCCAATATTTATACTCTTATCTTTTTTTTTTACCTAATGGAGTGAATTAGAATTTCCAGAACAATAATATAATGATTATGTTATACTATTTTCTAATTGAAATACCACAACTATTTTAATATGCTTTTTGTTATGAGTTTCAATGTTAAAGGCACTCATAAAATACTGCAATCTTTTTGTAAAATTTTTTCTGATCCTCTAAAAAGTCACCTTTCATCACATTTTTCATAAATTGTCAATATTGTAATATAAATTTTTCCTATTATAAAATATTTTGAGGAAATTTTCTTCCAGAATGCATTCTTCATTTGTCTTATGCATATTGGCATCTGCATCTATTTCCTCTCTATTTATCTGTCTATTTATCTATTTTGCATAGTTTCCATACCCTAAACCACTGTTCATTATATCAAATTAATTCCTTTTTTAACTTTTAAAAATATTTTTTAAATGTTAAATTTTAAAAAGTTAGACATTTTACAATGTATGAAGTAATCTCTCCGATTACTCTAGCATGCGTCTGACACTACACACCCACAACCATTATAGTAATATTGACTGCATACTCTATACTATGTAAATCTTCGTGACTATTTTGTAACTACTAATTCATAATTAAACTTATTCATTGAATTAATTCCAATTAAATTGTTTATTGTTTCAAATTAGTCTTTAACTGAAGAAAGGTATATCTAGTTCTTCTAAAAGCACAGTAATAGTGTGGGAGATGTCTTCTTCCCCTGCCTCTACTTAGCAAGGCCTATGTTTTGGTACCAGATCAATGAAACAATCCTTTCCACATAAGGTATCTATTGCCATTGATAAAACTGCACAATAAGCTAGGCTAAAATTTAATAGACTAAAACAATGTGTATTTATATACCCTGCTATTCCACAGATTGGCAAGTTGGTTTTAGCTCAGCTAGATCATTCTCATCTCATCTGAGCCACCTCATATTTCTGTGGTCAGCTGCTTGGTTAGTTGGGTTTAGCAGAGACATCCAAGAAGTTCTCAGCACTGACAACTCATTTTTCCTTTAAGAGTTTCTCTTTATCCAGTAGACTAACCTGAACTTGTTCAAATGGTAGACACTGTGTTCTGAGAGAGAAAGATAAAGCCTAGTTTCAAAGGGTGGACAATTGGAAAAATATCTTTTTATGAGAGGAACTGCAAATGATGGTACAGGGGTACAAGGATAATTGAAGTTTTTTTTTGCAAACTGTTACATTATCTCTCATTTCTAAAGAGCCACAGTAGATCTCAATTTTTTTCCCTCAGTCTAAAATATTTAAATCCTATAGGTTTTAATTATAAAATAACTAGATGAAATTGGTAATAATTTGGTAGTTTTCATTTAAACACTACTACTTGTTTGATATGAAAATATTGATTTGTGTTTTACCAAGTATTTGAATTCATTACTACATCACTAGTTCTTGAGCAGTGTGACACCTAAATGCCTATGTAACTTTAATTGGATTAATTAGTGTGGCCATTAAATAAATACCTCGTCATCCTCCAGATATTTGTAAGACTGCACCTAGCTTGTCTCAAAAAAAGAGGACAATAGGATTCACATTTGGCTGTTGCACACAGTGTGACTTGCTAAAGGAGCACATTTTCTTCTTTAAGTAAGGAGGAAATAGCCAAGTATTAGAGTTCTCCAGAGAAACAACCAATAGTAATATAAATACACACATTTCTATAAGGAATTAGCTCAAGTGATTATGGAGACTGAGAAGCTAAGTCACAAGATCTGAAGTTGGCAAAGTGGAGACCCGAAAGAGCTGGTGTTTACATTCCAGTCTACATCCATAGGTCTGAGAGCAGCAAGAAGGTCAATCGTGTTAACTGCCATTTTGAGTAGGAATCTTAAAGCAGGAGAAGACCAATATCCCATCTCAAAGACAATCAAGAAGAGAGAGCAAATTCTCCCTTACTCTGCTTTTTATTCTATTCAAACCTTCAAAGAATTGGATGAGGCAATCTACTTTACTCGGTCTACTAATTTGAATATTAATTTTACCACAAACACCTCACAGACATACCCAAAACAATGTTTAACTAAAAACTGAGGTTCCCTGTAGCCCAGTCAAGTTGGCATGTTAAATTAACAAAACATATTTTTGTGATGATGCATAGATTGTATGAATGACTGTTCCTACTCTGCATCACTGAATTCTTCCTGAGATGGTGAAAAGCCATATTACTTAACAATCTCTTTAACCATCCCCTTCTCCCACCTGCCAAGAGCATCCAACTAAAGTCCCCCTTCCTCTCTACTAGGTGTTTAAAAGAAAATCAGCAACAATAATATTGGTTTGAATTTTATTTAAATTCTAAGAAATTCAATTTCTCTCTTTAAAGCATATACATTTAGAGAAAAAAGAACCTATTTCTAACTCCATTTTTGATACTAAGAATAAAATAAAATAACCTTTAAACACAAGAATACTTTCATTTTTAAAAGTATGAATTTGAACTGAAACTTTATGTAAAGGCATTTTCAAGAATTAAGAAATACTGATAAAAGTAATAAATTTCTAGGAGCAAACTATCCATAACAATGACCACCTTAAAACAGAAATGGCTGATCATAAAAAATCAAGAAATAAAGGGCTAAGCTGCCAAACGTCAAACACAAATTGCTCTAAATTATAAAATATTGTTCTGAAATGGATGTGGTAGAGCTTGTGTATGTGTGTGTGTGTGTGTGTGTGTGTGTGTGTGTGTGCAGGAGGAGAGAGTTGATATACAAAAATCTCCAAAACAAAATTATAAACATGAAAGGCAAATATATATTCATTAGACAACAACAGAAAAATAAAGCCTTTCTCAATAGTAAGCATAATCACTTTACATCATTAAAAAGGAATTCCCATGATACAGATAAATAAGCATGAATCTGATTTTCTTTTTAAGACTTCTTTTATTATCACTTTTTTCTCACTTTAAAAACCACTGGAATGTAAAAGGGGGAAAAAAGGCATATCGAAATACTGGTGTCTAATTTTACTTGAAAGCTTGTGTACAAATCAATGTGCAGGTCAGGTAGTTTCCACTGCATTTTTTGCAATAAAATTGAAGAAGACTTAATCTAGTTGTCAGTGAAGAGATCATTAAAATTATTTCTGATGAGAAATCACCTTGTGAGTTTTTTTTTGCATATAAATATTTTAAAGTATTAAATGACTGTTATAAAAAAATTACTTTTTTTACATTTAATTATTTATGTGAAAAGTTTCACAATGCTTACTCGCTGTAGAATTTAGAAATTATCATCCAGTACTTACCGATGAGAAAAATACAGAACATCTATTTCATTAAGTGAGATACTTCCAATAAATTTGAACTTTATACATGTACAAATTATCTAAATGTATTCTATTTATAATGTTTGGATAATTTATTGCTACTGATAATTATTACAATAATTATTGAAGTCATAAAAAACTATACTCATGAGCATCACAATATAAATATATAAAATGTTAATGTACATGTATTCTCTGTTCATCTAATACCTACATTTCTCCTGCTCTGGAATGATACATTCCTCAGAAGGGTCCTGGTTTTTTTAAGGATCTTTAGATCAAGAACAAGAAGTGGGCCCTCAGTATGCTTATTATTAGAGGGACATTTTTGTTTCTAAGCTTTTTCAATAGACAAAGTTAGAAAACAGAATACTCACATACAAAACAACTATATTTTGATTAAAACTTTCCAAAGGAAAGGTGGGTGTCCTGAACAGCAAATCAGGCAATCTGGAAGAAGAGTATTACAGACAATGAAGGTAGTGGGGATGTCTCTAAGGCATAGCAAGCTTGAGTTTTTAAGGAAAGAACAAGGAGATCATGTTGAGTGGCAGAAGTATAAGGGAGTCTATGGTGAGAGATGACACTGGAGAGAGCCATCATGTAGGGCTTTAAGAAAAACACATTTGTAATTTCTAAACACTTTTCAGAGTTTAGAAACATATCAGAGAAGGGTCTCAGTTCCAAAGTCAGCATACTTTAGCCTGATTTAACTTTCAATTATAGGTGTAGTGACTCTAACTCAAGGGTGTTTGACTACAGACTAGGGTATGAAGAATATTGAGAAATCTAAAATTAAGGACTGTCTGGAAGAGTGTGCTAAAAATTTGTTCTTATAAGAGCTCTGTGCCTGGATTATTGAAGTGATTTTTAATCTGAAGACATACATAATTACTTAAAAAGTACTGGAATTTAACATAGTCTAAACCTTGTTTTTTATGTAGCTGTGAGTTTGCAACATTGTGCTTCATGTAAACTGCAGAAGATGTGCCTATCAGAAGAATTGAACTTCTTTGGCTCCAGAAAAATTCTGACTAGCAAGCTAGCCCAAGTAGTAATGAGAATATATTGCTCAAAAGGAAAAATATGAGAAAATTTATACTGAATATTTCTAAAACAAATCATCATCAAAGAATCTTCTAAATATTTTTTAAAAATATAAAGAAAACAATCTCTAGTTAACAGAAATAATTTCTTTAAAATAGTATTTCTTAGGATCAAGCTTTAAATATGTTTTATTTAGAGTTATAGATTGCTGGAAGTAGAAGAGACATTTGGGATAGTCTAGTCTGGCTGTTTCATGTTGCAAATTGGGCTGAGAGAGGTTAAATAATATTCCCCAAGGTTACATTAATTGAGAGAAAAGTTAGAACTAAAACCATATTTCTATAGTTTTATTCTACTCTCTTTTAAGTGGCAGTTCTAAAAACTATTTGGTCTAAGAGGAGTGTTATACCTCTGAAAGTAATCCTGCAGTGTTCATCCAAATTGAAAGTAGAGTTGTGAAAGAGTAGCTGCCATAAAAAGGAAAGAACTCAGGCAATATACTATCTTTTTTTTCTCAGTAGGAATTCACAGAGCAGTATATTCTCATAAAGTTAATAAAGTGAAAACATTAGAAAATATCAGAATTCAAATAGAGGCCAGAGACAGTAGCTATTGAAGTGATATTCTCAGGTATTTCAAAGATATATTTAGATCATTGTTTGGAAGAGAAAATTAATTCTTTTTCAATCAACTATTTGTGACTGAGACATAGATTTATTTTTCATAACACAGCAATCAAATATGAGTTTTTAAGGTAAATGATTGTTAAATTTAATATGCATAGGAGTCACCAAGAAATTAAAGCACAAAGTTCAGAGATCCGACATTCTGACTGTGTAGCGGTGAGAAAAATGCTTTTCTTCCCACTTTCTAAATCCTTCTCATTGAATGAATAATCAACTTAACATGAGATAATTTAACAGGAGAAAATGTCCACAGTTTACTATTGATGTACATGTAGGGGTATATAAGACCCAAGGAGGCACTGGGCATTCGACGCTCATATGCCATTCTGGAGCTAAGGGGAAAGATAGGTTTGTGAGGTGGAACCTCAAAGGTCAGGGAGGCAGTTCACATGCAGATGGAGAAGCTAATGTTTGATAAATGTTTGTTGGGCCATTTTTAACAATTGGATACAGGGAGAACTTTGAATAAATGGATCTTACTAGGTTCTTATCTATCACACATTAGTTTATACTAAACTAGGTCCTCTATCTAAATTCCTTTTAGGAAGCTGTGGTACATATATACAATGGAATATTACTCAGCCATAAGAAGAGATGAAATACTGCCATTTGCGACAATATGGTTGGACCTTGAAATAATCATGCTAAGCGAAATAAGCCAGACAGAAAAAGTTGAAAATCACATGATATTACTTATATATGAGATATAAACCTGAAAGCAACAAATGAGCAGACATGGACATGAACAATGGACAATGGACTAGTGGTTACCAGAAGACTATAGAGTAGTGGTTATTAGTGAGATGGGGGAGGAGGGAGAGGTAGACAAGGTAAAGTGGGTCAAATATAGAAGCGTAGGAGGATGGTGAAGTGGGTAAAGGGGATCAAATATATGGTAGCTGAAGGAAACTGGACTTTGGTAGGTAAACACACAATAGAATATACAAATGTCAAATGATAATGTCCACCTGAAAATTATATAATTGTATTAATCAATGTTATCCCAATAAACAATAAAAAATTAAAATTCAAATTAAAAAAATTAAAAAAATAAATTCCTTTTAGGTAGTTAGGAGGAAAGTCAAAGGTTTTTCCTGCCTTTTGTTTCATAAAAATAACCATTTTACAATCAACATTTAAAAAGGCATATGTTGGGGTAGCAAACCTGCTTTTCTTCAACTGCTTTAGGTATGTGATGGAGCATAAACCTTAGCATTTATAACAGGTAACTAAGGTGGTTTTGCTGCATTGGTCCCAAGACTGCCCTTTGGGAAAAACTGTTTCAAGTTCTTTAAACATCCTTAGGAACATTTTCTGATCTTTGCTCCTGATTGTTAATTATATTTGTTTGCCCTCGAGAAACATTGCTGTAGTCCTTCATCATATACGTATCAGTCTGACTTTCATCAATGTTTTTAATTTATTTTTTTCCATCAGTTAAAACACATTGCAAGAGAAATGCATATATACTTAAAAGGGTTATATTATCTTTGAAATATGAGATATGTATCATAAACTGAAGATAATCATGTATATATATGTACTATAGGAAGTCTCTACAAAAAGTTAAACATAAATTTGATTATTTGGACATCAGTTAAAGAAGTTGATATGCAGATTTGGCTTTTGATAAGAGATTCAAAAACAAATATTAATTTCAAAATTACTGCAAAAACCTCTTGCTAACTAGTCGTGCTATGTTAGTATTTCAGCTAAGATGTGCGTCAAATGATGTATACTAGAATGTGTTTTATTTTCAGAGCAATATGTCTCTCTAGGAGATTTAATAGTAGAATCTCCTATGAACCTGAATTAATAAAATGAAAATTCTGACTGTAAGTTTGGAGTATGACATAAGAATCTGCATTTCTACCATTATCCCAACTGATGACAACATCGCTGATCTATGAATTACATTTTGAACAAGAGTGCTTTAGAGGATTTTTTTTCCCAAGATGTGGCAACTTTATATTGTGAATTTATTTATCATATTATTCTGACAGTAGTGTTTCAGTGGAGTTTTGTTCAATCCACCTATGGAGCTCATTAAAGGTATATATTGGAGATTTCTTTTGTCAGTTTCTGAAAAATGAAAAATAGAATGTTTTCACTATCTCAGGTAATTTTCTTCTTTCTATACCCACTTGTACATGAAATGACTTGTTCATTTGTACTATCTGCAAGCTAATTGATCTAAGATAAGAATCACTTGACTCTTCAGCTCACAGTGGGCAAAGGTGAACTTGTCAGTCTTAACACAACAAATCCTTGGTGAGAAATAAGGTGAGAACAAATCTTTCTGTTAAACTAAATGCCTCATCATGTATGAAAGAACAACAATATCCATCCTTCTGGAATTTTCTGGTCAAAGGTCAAAACAGAGGTTTCAGATTGTGTATGCTATAGTAGAATGGTTGGAACATATTCAGAAAGATCTTTTGATTTTTCCAAATGAAAAGACAAAAGAAAAAACTATAGAGAATTAATCTTGCAGGAAGCCCTGAAATGAACTAACACAAACCATTCACATGTTTAAAAAGTTTCTATACAGATCATATCTTGGGAAATACATACTATCATTGTGGATATCATTATGCCATCATCCAAATTTAACATCTTGCTTCTAGTTTGTACTCTGACTCTTGTTATTTCTTGTGATCTAAAAAGCAAAGTGATGCTTATTTTCTGGTTGGTTATTCCTCATCACCATGAAATATCTCAGAAGAGATAAACCAGACTAATTTCCGCCTTCAAGAAGAAAAACACACTACTGAAATCTTCATCCTGCCGTTTGCGGGTTCGTAGAACCTGGAGCTTGGCTCCACAATTTAAAACTTACTATAAATTTAAAAGTAGCTGCCATTGTATTTCAATTAGAGGTCTACATCTTTTTGATCATTCTGAAAGCTCTAGTCAAAATGATTATATTTGCACTGAGTGGGTGATTTTCTTCCCGTTAAGTTTATTTCCCATGAAAAATATATTGATTCTTCCCTAATTGAAGCTGGTAAATATTTAAATGCTCTATTGTGCATAGTAATATACTTTAGAAGTATGGAGGAAATACATGATTCCTGATCTATAAACAACATAAACATGTGGAATCATAACGATAGAAGCATTAGGGATAATATTGATGAAACAACACTCATAGTATAAACTATGAAACAGAAACTGATCTCTCCAGTTTCATTACTGTCTTCAGGAAAACGAGACTAGTTATACTTGTCTTCTTATCTCTCTCGGAATGCTATGTGAATTTATAAACAGAAAAATTAGACAAATACAGTTTTTAAATTTTTTGCATAGCATCATATGTTATAAAGTTGCAAAAACAGGTCCAGAAAGTAGTTCTGCTTCCTAATTCTCTCACTTTAATCTATCATGGTATCTCAATCTATTTCAGACATGAAAACAAAAACAAAAGCAAAAATAAAACAAAAACCAAAAAACAAAATTAGAACAGGTTCAACAGAAACAGAGTGAGTGATAAGTTCACATACAATAAAAGATAAAATTATTAATAATCAAAAAGTTGGAAAAAATGTTGCTTCAGACTATTTAAAAAGCAATTCATAGATAATTAACTTATACTTATGAATTTGTCAAAACTCTTGTGTAGAGAACTATTCCCAGGGGAATAACAAAGTGTCCTCCACTAAAGGGTACAATACGCATGCAAATTACTTAAAATATTATAATCGCTGTCATTTATGCCAAGAAGTTTTCCTTGACATTTGGAAATTTTCAGATTTCATATCATCAATACAGTATAACTCATATTGAATAATAATTTTCATGTTCTTAAATTTTTTACTTTCAATTCTCAAAATATGATATTTTTAATACTGAGATTTACAAATAATTTTTAGGGAAAAGAACATTTTTAATTGCTATTTTTATTTACATGAAATTATGTTATATCCTTATGAAAGAGTTTATAAATTTTTCTCTTTAACACTTTTCAGAGTTTTTCTACAATGCTCTGCTGTATATTTCAGATAAAATATCAGAAATACTATGAATGTATTTCTAGAGATCATTAAATTTACTGAGACTGAAAGTTTCAGTAGTCTATAAAATATGCCAAAATTTATTAGAAAAACAGCAAACCTTTGTTTCTTAAATTGTAGTCTATTAATCTTCATTAGAAATATTTATGCTGCTATTTGTAGATTCTTATTCCCACCTTGATCTCCACCTTAGTCTCACTGTTTCAGATCCCTTTGAACAGCACTCTTAAATCTCTTTTAAACAAGCATTTTTAGCCTTTAAACACAAAAGCTTGAGAAAATTTTGAAAATTACTTCTAGATTTCTCCCAAATAACAATTCTCACAAGAAAGATTACTGTTTATAAAACATAAAGCAAAGTTTAAAATATAATGAGAGAAATAGTTACTCAAATTCAGAATATATAAAAGAAAAGGACTAGTACAATATGTCTTATTTCTTTCTCAGGCCCTTCTCCCTATCTAATTCCGACACATGAAGCAGATAGACTGTTTATCTTTATAATCCCTTAGAATTCTAATGTCAGAATGCATTACATTTTTTGGAACATGGTAGATTGGATTGCCAACCTGGAGAGAATGAGTAATTTTCACAGAATTGACTACTATAACCCACAACTAAGAAAAACATACTATAAGTATCCTACACTTGGAGTTTAGAGAACAGCGAGCTGTGAGACCAGAGCCTAATGAAAGGCACAATTTCAGCAAAACCGTCATTGTAATCCTCTCCCACTTGCCTACCCCTATTTAGGAGAACTACAGTTGAGATATAGGGACAAAACTGGTACTTCGAAGGAGACTAGATCGTGAAAAGAAGTTATTCTCAAGGAAGGGATATTGACTAGTTCTCATTATCATTGTAGTTGACTAGTTCTCATTATCATTGTACGTAGTTGTCATTGGAGAACTGTGTGTAATATCCGTAGGTGTCTGTAAGACAGGCCTAATGATTTACTTTCCAAGTAGGATATCTGCTTGGCAATTGGCCTTAATGACTTGCATGTGTGATACTAAATTGACTTGGGATCAGAGTGAACAATAGAAAACTGGAGAGAAATCCTGTGACCAAGGTAAGAATAGGTAAGAAAAACCCTTAAAGTTCCCAAGAGGTGCAAAAATGGGACATTACCCTTGCCTATAAAGAACAGGTCCCTAACTTCCAAGTTAGAGTTTTGAAGGCCGGATTACATATACATTTACCTGGCAATTACATGTTTGCTGGGACTGCCAGAGTGTTGCTCAGGTTCAGGCATATTAGGAATGTGACACTAAGACTCCTTTCTAAATGTTAAATTGAATAAATTGGCTCTCCTAAGTGTCCACCAATGTACTAATGTTTGAAGCAGGTTTTTGGGCTTGAATCAGCAAGGCCCACTGTGGAATGTAAGACTAAAGACAATGACTTAGATCAGTTACCATGACCAAAAAGAAGAATAGAGTGGACAGCAACTTAATCTTGCCTATCTTTGTATAATATCAATTACACTAACCAAAAAGATGATGGCTATTGACACTCACTCAACTACTTATACCAAGAAGTATATTTTATTTACTTTCTTAGCCTTTTTCATGAAAGAAATAAGTTTGTGGGCAAGAATGGTGAATGTGAAAGAGCTTCACATGCCCCTGACTCTTTCTCCTTCTCTAAGACCACTGGAGGAACACATCCAGCCTAAACTAGTGAGAGAAGAGCTTTGAATTTAATGAAACTTATGCTTTATATTGAATTACATTAAATTTTGAAAGCCACAACAAGAGACTGTAACAATTAAAACCAACTGGAAATTTAAAGATTTCTACTGAACTACCATTAAAAGAGTCCATGACCCAGGTGAAATAATGGGCGTGGGAGATAGTTGAAATGGCATTGAAGAGACATTAAAAGAATGAATGAATGAATAAATAAATGAATGAGTGAATAGATGAATAAATAAAATTGTTTAATGTTTGTGCTTCCAAGAGTTGAGTGAAATTAAACAATCACACTATCTGATTTTCACTATTCTTTATTCGCCAGTTTTGCTTCTTCCAAAGAGAAAATACTAAACTACAACCTCTGTAGCAACAACACATTGAAGAAGCTAAATGATTTGTGTATGTAATGTATCATCTCTAAATGTTATTTCCCTCATACTTTTTTTTTTGCCATATAAACCATGGTGGGGCTAGGGAGAAGCGTGACATTGCCCCTGCCCTAATGGGGCTTATAATATTGCTAATATTCAAGAAAAATTATAAATACAAAGGTGTGCCAGTTATTACTGTAATGCTTCTCAACTTCAAATTCATTCTTCTTCAAATTAAAAATATTATCTAACCAGGCATGTTAGTCATCTTTTAAAACAATTTAAATGTAAGATAAAGCAATTATGAACATTGCTTCCCAGGGATATCACTTCAACCAAAAATCATTTAAATTTAATTTAAAATAATTTATTTTATATAGTAGGTTTATAAATTAACTGTACTTACTATTGCTCCAGTTTTTAATTCTTGTGTTTATAATATTCATCAAGGATAAATCAAAAAGCATTAATAAGCTTCTATAGCATACCGTGCATCATATCGTGTACCAAAGGCTATATAAAATGAAGAAAATTGTATGCTTGCTTTCAAAGTTTAATAAGCTAAGATTTAAATTCGAAAATTTCATCTTTAAGATTCACCAGTTATTTGAAGTAAAACAAATGGTTTTAAATTACCTGTTACATAAGACTATAATTTTTTAATCTGTTTAGCAAATATTCTGTTGATTACTTTTTATCTAATTGGAATACTTTGACAATCAGAATAAAATTTCCAATTTTTACATGCCCTAACATCAGTAGTCTGTTGGTGAATTTTTTAAAAGTCCGAATAAATAAATAAATAATAAAAAATAAATTAAAAATGAAAATAATAGCGGAAGCATAGTGGATTAGTTGCCTTAATTTGTTTATCAGAATTACTACAGGTTGAAATTAAATTATATGAAAATAATTGCTAAAAATGCTTCTGGTGATTATTTCAATCTAAACAAAGATCCATTTTAATTATCTTTTATTTCTGTTTCATTTGTATTTCAATATTCTCATTGGTACTCTTACTTTTCTGTCATTCCAAGGATTACCTGACTAATTATTAAAATTACTAAAACCTCAATCTAATGTATAATGTGAAAAAATTTGAGATCTGCAATATGTTTTAAACATAAAAAAAATCCCATGCAAATGAAAATTATTCTGATGATAAAATGCTTGGCTTCCACATCAATCTCATGTCCTAATGGATATGAGAATTTAATGGAGATGGTAGAGCATATGTATTTTCAACTGGCACTAAAGGAAAAATTGCAAAAAAGTTACAATTAATTGAAATTGCTTGGCAGAAACATTCACTTATATGGTTCAAAAAATATAATGTTTAAAATTATGCTGGCTGGATTTTGGACACAAATATACTTAACTGGTACTTATGTGGAATATTTCACATATTGCTGCAGATGAACCCTTTATGAATGATAAGCTATTTAAAATAAAGTGCAGATAAATATCTTGCCTAGCATAGCCTGATCTTTATTTCTGCATGTTATAACAACTTTAAAATTCATTATTACTGGCATGCCCAAGAAAGGTATTTAAAAAAAAAGCACTTATAAGAATTACCGAGAAGGAAACACTTTATGGCATTTTACAATTAAGTACTTAAAATACACATTATAAATAAGGAAATAAAGTCAACATTAATCAATATTGATAGTTTTCTATGTGCTAAAAGGATGAGATTGAGCAGGCATATTTAACAATTACTTAAATGAATTGATAACTTCTTTTTAAATAGAAAATTTTACATTAAAATAATAGATAGCATATGATTTTGGTGGGGTCCATTAGTATTTTATATACATATAGGGTTTGCATAGTATATATTTCAGGAAGCCATTTGTCTCTATATTCTTTCCCACCATGGGAAGGCAAAATAATTTTCTGCCATTATGCTTAATGTGATCTACACAAGCTTGTTAGAAATCCTGGTAGGCAGATATCATTCAATTTTAACACACATTATTAGCCTCAAATAAATCCTATTGAGGTTACTTGGTTTTCTGGATATTAAAGCTCTAAGTTAACCAGCTATAGACAGCGCTTTTCAAATGCAGATATTTAAATCTATATATTTTGTTGATATAGAGATTTATAAGTGATAGTAAGCTGCTATTTATTAAAAGTAGACTGTCTCACATTGAACTATGCATTATTCATGTAAGTTTTACTAATATTTACAAAAATCTTGAGAAGTAGAATATATTTTGAAATTATATCAGAAGAAAGGGAGATTTAGAGCTAGTTGTTCAACAATTTGTTCTTTTTTTATAATAAGCTCATATTAGGATGACAAAAATTTCTAACTCCAAAACTTGTTATAAGAAGACCATAACAACTTATTGCTATAGCCAAGATCTCCCTTAAAAAAAAAATTGTGTTAAAAAAAATAAGCATTGAAAGCAAAGTTATTAATGAACAGCAAGCAAAGGATTTCTGCCTGAAGACATGTCAATACACGGAAAAGTTTGAGATTAACAGGCCCAAATTAAAAACCAAATAATGCTGTTAGGTAACATATGTATATTACTTTATCTTTCTGAATGTCAAGCTATTCATCCTCAAAGTGAAGAAAATAATACTTGACATTCTGTGATTTAAATAATAGAGGATATATAAAGTACAATAATCATTAGAAGCATATACTACAATACTATAACAAATTTCAATCCTTTTTTTCTCCCTGGGAACAAGATAGTTATAAGTAATCTAGTAGCACAAGTGTCAGAAGGACCGTTTTATCCAACTTAAAACTGTAATGCGTAACTAGGGTAGGACAAAGATAAATTGTCAGAACTAAACAATAAAATATGCACAAAGTCAATAATGAACGAGAATGAGGGATTTTAACAAACATCTCTCAGGACATGTGAGGTCAAAAAGACAAATAATCAGTGAGAATATATTGATTAGGAAACCAATCTCCAAGAATCACTTGCATTTCTAAGAATATTGTGAACAAATGGCCCTAACTATTTTTTGGACTACCTTTTTAAGATATTTATATAGCAAACTGCTTTAAAAGATAGAGCTTATCTCTCCAAAGAAAAGGGCAAGTTTGCTTACAGCCTTGGAATAGAGAGAGAGTGTTTCCCCCTGGAAAGAAAGAAAGAAAGAAAATAAGAAAGAAAGAAAGGAAGGAAGGAAGGAAGGAAGGAAGGAAGGAAGGAAGGAAGGAAGGAAGGAAGGAAGGAAGGAAGAAAGAAAAGAAAGAAAGAAAGAAATTTAAACCCATCTAAGCATGCTAGGAACCATGGTCTGACAATTTAAAAAGTATAAAAAAATTGGATTTCAAAGGTTCATTAATTTGTTTATCAGACTATATATATCTCTTGTGACACAACTTACTGTATGTGCAGATGTTGCCTGACCTTTTCATTGGCCTTTGGGAATTGGGGCTGGGAGAACTGTCTTAGTTTATTTAGAATACCATAGACTGGGTGACTTACGAACAACAGCAATTTAATTCTCACAGCTCCGAAGGCTGGGAAGTCCAAGATCAGATCAATGTGCCAGCAGATTCAGTGGCTGGTGAGGACCCATTTCTTGATTCATAGGTAGCTTTCTTGTCGCTGTGTCCTCACATGGTGAAAGCAGGGAGAAAGCTCCTTAGGGTCTCCTTTATAAGGGTGCTAATTCCATTCATGAGGACTTTGTCTTCATGACCTAATCCCCTTCCAAATGTCCCACCCCCAAATACCCTCACACTGTGGATTAGGTTTTAATATATAAATTTTGAGGGAACACAGGCATTCAGTCTATGGCAAAAATCTGATACAAAAATAATGATACTGTGGCTACTGCTATTGCTGAGAGTAATAAACTGTCCTTCAATTCAGGAGTTCTATGTCTTTTGTCATCATCCATGATGCTGTGGTAGGCTAATCTGTTAGGCTGCATGTTGGTTAAAATCTCATACCCTTCCTAGTTTTTTACTGTTTTGATTATAAAAATGATAATGAAAGAAACATGACTACAAAAATCAGGGCCTCACAGCTGAATAACAAAATATGTGAAAAGTTCATGAGATTCAATAATCAGCATGTTGACCAAATTGTATGCTCAAGTCAGCAATAAATCACCTCCATTTTATTGCCTGCTTCTGGATACCAGGAAATAAGCTCAATGACTGTTCCTGAATAGTGTCATGATTATGGCTAACTCTCCTCCATGTGGGTAAGCCTCCTCTTCAATATGTTCATCAGCCTCCAGCTTGCCCCTTATCATACTAACCTTAGATCAATTTGGAAATGACAATGCCAGGTCTCATTCTAGTTGGGTTATGAGAGATTTGGCCACCCAAGGAAGTTTTCCTTGAGACAGATAAATGTACACAGAAAAACACAGAAGGATAGACTAGAATTCAGACTCTTACTGCTCTACATTTGGATCACAATGCTAAACAAGGTGACACACTGGAGAATGAGAATGTAATACTGAGAAATCTAAATAGATTCTTGCGGTCAGCCCACCACTTTGGAAAACTCTATTGCCCCTTATGTTGAAATGGGTGAAAAATCAAGAGATATGGTCTTGTGAATAGAGCAGCAAATGGCCCATATTAAGGAAGATTCCTTTAAAATGGCTGACACTCTGTGAGTCAAGCAGAAGTTAGCCAAGTGGTGCAAATCCTGCAGCCGAAGCTGCTTAGTAAAGAGGTTCTCAAAGCTAAATAAATGGTGTCAGTAATGACAATCTACCATGTAATATAGTGCTTTTGGTTAACAAATAAAATAGATAAAAGTTTATTTAGCTGAGTTACAAAAAGTTGCAACAATATTGGAAATTAAAAGTAAATGCATCTTGTTTACTGGAACCAAATTAATCTTTCTTACGTCTGGTTATCTATCCTTTCCAATGAACTTAACTGTTGAGAGAGGGAGAGAAAGGAGAAAGAGAGGGAGAAGGGAGGTGAGGAGAGAGAGAGAGGCAGGATAAGATTTCATGTTCCCAAGAGGGACCAAAAAAAAAATTTAAACCCATCTAAGCATGCTAGGAAATTTCAAAAGGCAGGGAGGAACTCTAGCTTTTATGAATCTGTTGGATGCAGGTGTCCAAGTCACCAATCTATTCAGTTTTGTGGAAGGAGGGAAGCACAGATTTGACCAACAAAGTGTGAATGAGATTCACAGTGGGAAGGGAAGCAAACATGACCTTGTGCATGGTATCCTTTGGGCCAATTCAATTTACAGTTTAGCTGCTTTAATTGCTGATTGTATATGGTATTGATATTTCACGTGCTTGCTCTCTGAAGTATTAAAATATAGAAAAGATTCTCTTGATCAGAAAGAAGCCACGTATAAAAGTGTTAATGGGACATATTAATAGTTCCACAGTTTATCTCCCAATTCACTTTCAAGCATTCCAACAAAAACAATCTAGAATCCCAGAGGGGGAAAGAAAATCACAGCCTTGAATTAGAGTTTAAACTCCATAGATTTAATATAATAATGTGATATCTCATTATTAAAGTGCTGTATAGCCAGTGAAAATGACAGACGAAGGCGGAGGTTTATAAGGAATTATTGCCAACTAATTTCAGTTTTGATCTGTTAGTCCTGGTTGTCCCAGACATTATTATTACATAAAGGATATTAATTCTTTATATTCCTAAAGCTGAATCCATTGTAAAATCTGATGACACTTGATGTGCTGTGTTGGATATTTCCAGTGCCTTTTTTCCTACCCAACGGGCACCTAAAAACCATAATTAATTTACCTTTGTATGGCAAGGGCTCCAATATACATTTACAGTACTCTCCCAAGAGCACTTAACTCCCCTGCCATTTGTCTTCCGTCACTAGGTCAGGATTTAGCACAAGCACCCTCTCGGTGCCCAAAGCTTTCACTATATAAATAATGGCCTATTTGTTGGTAAGTTAGAAGCATCTGCATCAACAGAGCTGGCTGCACTATCTCACCTCCACCAATAGAAATAGCTGAAAATATCTGACAAAATTTAGGAGATTGCTCACCAGATAAAGTTTATTGGGACTATGTAGGTAAATCATATTGTAAATCCCTTCAGCAGTAAGGGGGAAAAAATGCTACCACTTTAGATCTCACTAACTGGATAACTGAGACAGTATATGCCTCACTTAGACATTCTACCTGTTTTTTTAATATAAGTGAAACCACAAATCAGCATTAGTTGAATGAGGCCCAAACCAATAGGCTGTACTGTAATCTGTTCAGCAAGCTGTGGCACACACTGCTTTGTGGGGCCCTATAATCTCAATATAATTCCACACATGTAAAATGCAAAAACATTTAAAATTTAATTATAGTTTTAGAGATGTATACATAGTTGGTAAAAGTATAAGGAAAAATAAGAACATATTTTATGAATAACTTTTATTACAGGTAATATAATTTCTATATTTTAATTATTTGAGAGATATCTGTATTAATTAACTGATTTGAAATAGTATTTAAGTGAAAATTATTGGTCAACAGGAGTGGCAAGGAGTTTTGTAGGACCTGCCATGTCTGGGTTCTTCTTTCTGCAACTTGCTCTTTGATTACATGCTATTTTTAATCTGTTTAACTTCTAACTTTATGGGAAATATTTTGGAGTCTAGAAAACCAGAGAATAAGAAAAATATTTGGTATGGCCCCAAATTCTGCTACCATTAATTTGTTTTATTCCAGGCAAATCTGCAATGCCGGTTTTCTAGTTATAGTTGAGACAATATTGCTCATCACTGTGGAACTATTAAATCTTGGAGGAAACAGTATATGCATTAAGACCAACACTTAATGTTAATATTCTCAACTATATTTGTGGTCATGGATCCCCAAATGAGTACTTTAAAAGTGCTGGCTGGCAGAAGGAAAAAATCCATGGTGTTTTCTGACCTACTTTCTATATGAGATAAATAACTGAAAAACAGCAAGAGAGATACCTGCTGTGTGATTAACAAGTGGAAGGGACTTGAAAAGGAGTTCTGAAAATGAAGTTATAATGTTTATTTTAAACAAGCAATTGGAATATTACATCTATCTTTAAAAGGCTATTCTCAGGGTTCTTTCTACGCTTATTATCTTCAATATACTATCTCCCAAAATGAAACAAAGGCAACAGAATTGAGAAAATGACAACTGAGTAGAAGAAAAGAACTTCGCACATCACAGAGTGCTTGAAGAGAGACAAAATAAATGGACTGGTTTAGAAATTAGATTATTTTCCAGTTTCTTTAGCTATTAATATTTTCCAAAAAAAAGTTTTCTTTATGTGTATATAAATTGAAAAAAATCAGACATGCTCAGAATCTGAACCAAAATATTTATTCTTTTATATAAAATTCTCCTTCCGAAAATAGAGAAGGGCCCCATTCAAGATATAGAAATCATTGTAAATTTGCTGAATTTGAAAACTAAATTTGTATAATATCATTAATATTTCAAAACTGATTTTTTTAAATATCAGGATTTTACAAATTTTCAAAACTGTTCCAAACTATTAACATTGTATGTATATGTCCTACTAATTATTTTGTTATTTGGGGAACAAAAGGGAAATTTATGATAAGGGCCATATTACACTGCCATCGAAAAGAGTCACTGCTCTCAACTGAAGTAAATAAAAATATAAGCCAATAGAGAACATGGAATCATATGGTGCAGTGTTTTCAGCCATTCCCGTCTATATGACTCTTCTAGGAACCATAAGAAAATGGCGATTCTGACTTAGTATGTCTGGAGCGAGGCCTGGTATTTTGCATTTCTAATAAGATGCCAAGTAATGCCAGTACTACTAGTCTATACACTACACACCTCTATCATTTTTTTAGGAAATGAAATAACGGGTGAAAAAACAAAAAAAACAAAAACAAAAAAACAGCTGCTTCCTCAAATTTAAGCACAGCAGGCAAGAGAACATTTTAGGGCCACAGGAGTTCACTACATCAATCCTCTCCAGATGAGCTAATTACTTCGGTAGATAGACTGGAAGAGCCTCTAGATATAAGACCTGAGGATCTTCAAGGTATAATTCTCAGATCTATTTGAATTTTAAGCAGTTATCTTTTTTTCTTTTCTTTTCTTTTCTTTTTCTTTCTTTCTTTCTTTTTTTTTTTTTTTAAGCTATGTCTGCTTCAGGGAAATGCTATTACTCAAAAATTGCAACTACTTTAGTTTCAGCGGTGGTGTTTCATGTCTGTCAGTAGTAGATTTATTAAACATTTTATGGTTTAAAAGAAGAGAGACAAATGTGAAAGAAATAAAGGATTAAGAATTGTAGAGAAGATGAGATGTTTTAACAGTTTCATTTTCTAAAATGGGTTATGAATTTAATCATCAATTAAAACTTAAACACTGTCTCTTCAGTGCTTCCTTAAATGCTGCTTGTCTATCCAAGTATCAAGAAATTTTGTTGGGCTGAGATTTAACTTCTGGAAAGTTAGCATTCTCAATTATTTTATGAAAATTATTTTCTTGAAGAGTCAAATAATGGAATAATAAAAGCTATTTAAAAATGGTTTGTACTTTCATTTATAAATTTTTGCTGTTTAAATAATACAAAGATCAAATTCATGTTTTCACACTTTTACATTACTAACATATGCTGCATATGAGTGATCTCAAATTTTTAAGTGCATGCCTTCGGTCTTGAAGTATAGGAATTTAATTTTTTCTTTTTGCTTGTTTATTTTTCTGATGGCACTTAGATATGTGCTTATAGACATTGTAGGTGTTCAATAAATAGTTATGGACATACTGAGAATTTAAGTCTAAACTTTATGACCTATTATCTATTATAAATCTGAAATTTTGCTATCTGATTTCTACATGATTTTAATGCTTAAGGGAATATGAAAAGAAACAGCTGTATTTCTATTCTGACACAACCAGTCGTTGAAATGATTGGACAGGTGGTTGATAGACCCAGTAACAATTAAGGAACAAGTGTTAAGGCTTAAATTATGTTAGGTCATTTTTCCAAGCTTGATGTTCCCCGTTTGATGCAAGCATCTGAGAATGTTATTTTGTCAGAAAGTTTATCATGTGCTGAAGGCATTTTCTATAGACGGATTTGACGTTAATATATTTTAGTTGAGCAAATAATTCAATTTTCATGCTTCATTCATTTTTCATTTCTCTTTTTATCCATTATCCCTTCCCTCCAACTTGTTATGCTCTGAATGCAAACTTTTATCACATTCAACTTTATATATATGCTACAAATCTGTACCATATATATTATCTATCTATACATACACTGTAAATAAGATGCTATAAATAACTGAAAAATTTTTTCAGTCCTAATTTATGTCTATTTTATTTTATAATTTCATTTCTTGTCATTAAATGAAAAGTTGAAAATGTGGAATTATACTAAACTGCACCATTTAGTTAAAATTATTTTTGACATTTTATAATAACCTTTTCAAGATAATATACATACAATGTTATTTTTATTATAAAATAATATGTGTTTATAATGGAAAACTTTAAAAACACTGAAAAAATTATGTGAGGGAAAACAAAGCCTATCTTTCTACTGTCCATCGAAAGTTTTATCAGAATTTTATTTTTTTCTTCCTGTGTCTCGAACACAGATATTAAAAATTTACTTGTGTTTTGGGGTTCACTTTCTATGTAAATTCTTGAATCATAATATTCATGTACCATAATAGCATGATATGATAATTATTTATTAGATTGTCTGCATAATGTTTTCTTATATAAATGAAACATTCATTATATAAGTATCATCTATGTTTAGACAATTAAATTATTTACATGTAATTACTTTTTAGTTTATATATTACATATTTTAGATATTTAGAATTTGGGATTGTGTTGACATAATACATTCTGCTAAATTTGTTTCCAAGAAAGTCAAGTCAGTTAATGCTCACACTAGCACTTAGAGTGCCAATTTCAATGCACCATAGTAATGATTAATGTTAGCTTTTTTTTTTAACCATTTTAACTAAAGTGTTTGATAATTCTTTACTTGTCACATTTCTTTATTGAATTATTGGACATATTATTTATTTTCATGCCTTTAATACTTTCTAATATTTGATTTGTCTACCAACATTACTGTGGAAAATATTTCTGGTTTACTTTTATTAACTTTCTGGAATGTTAAAATACCTCAAATAATCCATATTACACCTTTGCCCACATTTTCATATTGTCTTTGCATATATATATATATATTTTTAAATTTGATGTATAGCAGTTTTAATATTTATTTGCTCAAGCCCAGCAAACTGTTTTTCATTTATTTTGTTATTTATATGCTTAGAAGATATTTCCCAGACAGCTCAGGAAAAATTCACTACTGGTTATTTCTGGTTTACTATTTAAATTTAGTTATTTACTTTAACTAGAAGTTAGAGGAAATGAGGATCTATCATATTTTATTCTGAAATAGCCACAATTTTTACATTTTTTGAATAATCTATTAATTATGCATTGTTCAAACATATTTTTTCTTTTAAAAATTTATTAATGTATGTTCCCAGTTATGATGGAGTAGCCAATATAAAAGAAAAGATATTACATGCTAAGTTTCTTTTGAGGCATTTCATATAAACTAATGTCATCCTACAGTCTTTGATAGAAGGATAAACACAGATGTTTAACTCCACATTCAACCCAGCTACTCCTGCAAGGCATTGTCAAAATCTTAAAGCAGTGAAATAGAGCCCAAGCAAAAAATGATGGGACTTGGAAAGGAAGAAGCAGAGATCAAAGACTAATGTTGACAAGAGTATTTGAGAGAGTAGGTAACAAAATGGAGACACAAAAAAAGAGTCCCAAAGATATATAGAGAGATTGCAGAGGCTACACAGTGCTGCAAAATATTAGAACTCAGCCTACTAGACTGCAAAGTTTGTAATAAATAGTCAAGGCTTTCAATATTTTAATAATATACAATGCTTTCTTTATCAGTTCAACCGCAGTTACCTACTATAGATTGAGGAGGGGACTGACAACAATAACCAAAATTCTACCCAAACCTATGTCACATATCTCCCCTAAGTAACAAAATCCTTAATATATGTAGTGGAGGGCAATGAAATTGTAGCCTGAGACACTATTGGAAAAACCACTGCAGCTCTGAGAAGGGATTAGAAGAAAAATAGCTCTAACCAGAGGAAGGGCAGGAATATGTGTTAGTTCCGACATTGCATCTCGAGGAAGAGCAGCATAGTAGGCTGAATAATGGCCTCCAAAAATTGTTCACATCCTAACCCCAGAACCTATGATATGTTTGTTACCTTATATAGTTTAAGGCACTTTGATGATGCGATGGAGATTAGTTGAGTGGATGTCCAAGGCTAGGTAGGAATAGGGAGGAACAGAGTGCTTGGGGGCAACTATAAATTAGTAGCTAGAGAGAGATCTTTCTGGTGACAGAATAGTTCTGTATTTTAATTGCAATGGTGGATTACATAAATTTCTATACATCACAAACTAACTTAAAATTACATTCTTATTTGTCCAATGTTAATTCCTTGATTTCGATATTATATTACATTCATAACAAATGTAACCACTGGTAACACTGGGTGAAAGGTCCAGGAGAACTCTATATACTATCTCTGCAACTTCCTGTGTGTCTCTAATTATTTCAATATAAAGCTTAAAAAAAAAAAATACACTTGAAAAATTGGAAAAAAGATGCGAGCTGACCTTTTACCAAAGAAAATAAATGGATAGGAAATAAGCACACGAAATACACTCAACATCGTTAGTCATTAGGGTAATGCAAATAATACCATACAATACTAGTTCACACTCATTAGAAGGATTGTAATCAAATAGGTAGACATTAATAAATTTAGGTTGAGATGTGGAATGACTGGACATTCACATGCTGCTGTTGGAAATGTAAAAAGGCACAATCGCTTTTGAAATTTTGGTATCTTCATATAAAGTTAAAAATATACTTATTATATGACTTACAATTCTTCTCCTAGGTATTTTCCCAACTGTGCTACAAACTCATGTTCACATAAAGCTGTGGGTAAATGTTTACAACACCTTTTATCGCTATCAATGAAAACTGGAAATAAGTTGTACTTCAACAGGTGAATGGATAAACAAAATGTGGTCCACACATGCAAAAAAATATTGCTCAACTCGTTTAAATAAAATCAGCTACTGATTCTTTTAAAACATGAATGACTCATATGTGTTTTGCTAAGTAAAAGAAGTCAGTCTCAAAAGCCTACATATTGCATAGTTTCATTAATTTGACATTTTGGAAAACACAGAATTACAGAGGCAGAAAACAGAAGTGCATTCACCTTTGTGATACTCTCCTTCAAAGCAGCAACCCAGGTCTAATCATAAAAAATGTTGGACAATTCCCAAATGAGTGACATTCTAAAAATATCTGACTAGTATTTTTCAAGTGTAAAGATTATGAAAAACAAAGAAAGACTGAAGAAAATTTTAATTGGATGCTGGAACAGACAAAAAGGATATTAGTAGAAAGAAAACTGGCTAAATTCAAGAAAAGTCTATAATTTAGTTACTAGTGTTGTACTTCTATTAAATTCTTAGTTTTGATAAATGTACTGTGGTTATATAAGGTGTTGACATTAAGAAAAGCTATTTGAAGAATATAGAGAAATTGCCTGAAATATCTTTACAACTCTCCTATAAATCTAAAATTATGTCAAAGTAACATGTTTTAAAAGTAGGAAAAAAATCACCTTTCTGTTAACTTTGCTTTCCATTTATCACGTTGATAATAACACATACTTTCCTTTTTCCCGAGACTTAAGTATCAAGTCAACATTTTTTTTTTTTTTTTTTTTTTGCTTTATTGCTATCTTTCTTTTCTTAATTTAACATTTTGAACCAGGTGAAACAATAGCCTATGTTAGAAGTCAACATACTTAATCAAAGCTTTGCCTTAAGGTTAAGGTCCCTATATTCAGAGAATGGGTAATGGATCTTTTTTGCTCATAACCTTTTTCATCATATTTCCTGTTGTTTCTGTTCAGAAGATGTTCACTTCTCTCACTCTGAAAGGTCTTACATTTATGGATATAACTTATATTTTCATCTCTGCTGGGAAATCGACTAATTCTTGCCTGAGCTAAATTCTTTCTTATATCTTGCTAAATACATCAAAGCAGCAGTCAATATTCAATAATGTACCAATTTTTCCAATTTTTTTCTCTTAGAGCTACATATTAAATAATCACTTGGTTTGCTTTTCAAGTTATTACAGAGAGTATATTTACTAAATATTTTGTTACTGATAAACGTGATCTCCTTTTTAGCCTTCAAAATCTGTTTATCTGTCATCTATAAGCAGATAGTACTTTTTAATAATATGAAATTACAAAAACTTCATAATTTTTCTTATTTTGAGTTATAGTTTTTGTAATACCTA
Source organism: Pteropus alecto (assembly GCF_000325575.1). Lineage (NCBI taxonomy): Eukaryota > Metazoa > Chordata > Mammalia > Chiroptera > Pteropodidae > Pteropus > Pteropus alecto. The sequence continues at coordinate 206,903 of NW_006436664.1, read as the reverse complement.
TATTTCAGGACCAATCTATATATTAATCCCTATAGGCTACATTGTGCTAACAAATATACTCAGATCATTATGTGGCTTAAACAAAATGAAATTGTTTTTTGTTCACATAACAATTTCGGGGAGAGGGACCTTCTGGTTGACAGTAACTACAAGACCGCAAGTTGGCTCCATTTTCTTCAACATATGGTTCAAGGGTGGCATTGAATGTCACCTCCAACTCTAGCTCTCAAACAATGAGAAAAAGGAAAATAATATATAATATTCCTACATTATATCATTATATATATATCATCATATAAAGAGAGAGCACGTACAGCGTGTGTCTCTATAAATAAAATTCATTAAACATACTAACTGCTCTCCTTACATTACCTAGAACTTAGTTATATGACCACATCTAACTGATACTGTGGATGGGAGACATGATTCAGTCCCGTGATGACAGGCGTTATTGACATAAAATTATAGTTTATCTTTTGATTCACAGAACAGAATATTTGCCTGAAAATTAAAGTTTTTTTTTTGCAAATTCCTTTTAAGATTTTATTTTTTGAAACAAATTTTTATAGAGAGAACTATTTCTTAAATGACAAGTCTGTATGCAAAGTTTTGAGTTCTTCAACCTTGTGGACAGCAAAAAGAGTAACATAGGAATATATAAAAATGATATTTTGCATATACTTCAGAGTAATCATTTAATGTTGAAGTCGTTCCCTAGAACGCTTTAAAATTAAACACTTTTATTTTAAGAACACTGAAAAAAACTAGAAATCTAAATTGCATGTTAATCAACTATGTATATTATATCAATTTAAATTTAAATATAAAAATATTATTGGTAGCTATAAAAATTCCATCAGACTATCACATAAAAAAATATTGTAAAGCACACATTAATTCAGTAAAAGGTTTAACTTAAATGAATTGTTCAACTAGACATTTAAACAGTAAATTTAAAAATAATAAAATGCTACCAAACAGAAAATTTGTATGTAAGATATTTCTGAAAATTATCAAATGTGTGTTTAAAAGTTCTTCATGATATATAATGCATTTATTTTTAAGACCAAAAGTAATTTTAGTTATTTAAATATTCTTAGGATAAAGTACCACCAGATGGTGGGGTTAATTATGCTAATCAAGAAATAAAGAGAGTTAGGCAAAGGTGGAGTTTCTCCCTAAGATAGAAAGGACCAGCAAATACAGAAGTGCTTTCTTTTCGAGGTCCTTATAACTACAACTACATGAAGGTAGAGCTTATCAGTGATATCACTGAGAAAGATGTGGTTTAAACTTAAAAGCCTCTTATCCACTGTAACTCCAAAAATTAAATACCCAAAGGAAAACAATAATACGTGAGTCTAAAACAAAAGCAAGGACATGAACCTTATTTCACTAGAAGACAGAGAAAGTAAGCTGAATCACATTGCACTCAGTTCTTCTCAGAAATACATAACCATTATTTTAAATGACAAACAACAGAGAAAATATATACTAAGTATAATGCAAGGCAGTATACCAGAGATGAAGTAACAGTTACCACAAGAAAATAATAATGGGCTTATGTCTGTATGTGGGCACTATTTGTGACCACTCTGAGAAACAGAATATAGATTTGAAGAGAGTCAGGACTCTTTACCTGAAAAAATTTGTTTAGCAACAAGCAAAAGTGCTTAAATGGTGGTTAAATATACAAAATAAAAATAGATTCTCAGTGCCCCAGTGCCATGGTAAAAGAAAACTCTTTGGAGTAAAATGGATCATTTACCTGAGGAGCTCAGAATCCATTATTTAATTTTTAAATCATTAGCAACTAATGTATAAGTTGCACATGCACAGACATACACACTCAAAGATGTCAAATGTAATTAAATAAGTTTCATTCGAATGAGTTTAAGTAAATAAAAAAGGAAAAGAACTAATTAATAGAGTAAGCAGAAAATCTTCCAGGAAGAAAATGACATTTGAATTAGGAAAAGACGGTGACAATATATTTTTTTAACTTTTTAAAAATTAAGTTTATTGGGGGTAATATTGGTTAATACAATTATATAATTTTCAGGTGTACATTATAATTTGACATCTGTATATTCTGTATTTACCACCCAAAGTCCAGTTTCCTTCAGCTACCATATATTTGATCCCTTTTACCCACTTCACCCCACTACCCTCCTATATTTGATCCTCTTTACCCTGTCTATCTCCCTCTCCCTCCCCTACACCCTACCCTCTGGTAATCACTAGTCCATTGTCCATGTCCATGAGTTTGTTTGTCCTGTTCATTTGTTACTTTTAGGTTTATATCCCACACTTAAGTGATGTCATGTGATTTTCAGCTTTTTCTGTCTGGCTCTTTAGCTCAGCATGATTATCTCAAGGTCCATCCAGGTTGTCGCAAATGGCAGTATTTCATCTCCTCTTATGGTAATATTCCATTACATATATGTACCACTGCTTCTTTACTCAATCATCTATCGTAGGACACTTCAGTTGTTTCCATGTCCTGGCCACTGTGAATAATGCTGCTATGAACATCGGTGTGCAAATATCTTTTTGGATATAGATTTTCAAGACTTTGGGGTAAATACTCAGTAGAGGGATTACTGGATCATATGGTAGATCCAGTTTTTTAAGGAAACTCCATACTGTTTTCCATAGTGGCTGTACCAATTTGCAGTCCCACCAACAATGTATGAGAGTTCCTTTTTCTCTGAATCCTCTCCAATATTTGTTATTACTTGTCCTGTTGATCATAGCTATTCTAACAAGTGTGAGATGGCATCTCATTGTGATTTTGATTTGCATTTCCCTAATACCTAGCGATGTTGAACATCTTTTCAAATATTTGTTAGGATGGGAGGTGTTGTTTGCAAATATCTCCTGCCATTTTGTTGGTTGCCTCTTTGTTTTGTTGAAGGTTTCTTTTGCTGTGCGGAAGCTTTTTAGTTTGACATAGTCCCATTCATTTATTTTAGCTTTTACTTCTCTTGCTTTTGAAGTCAAATTCATAAAATCCTCTTTAAGTCCAAGGTCTTTGAGTTTAGTTCCTAAGTGTTTTTTTATGCATTTTATTGTCTCAGGTCTTATATTCAGGTCCTTAATCCATTTTGATTAATTCTGATATGTGATGATAGACAACAGTCTAGTTTCATTCTTTTGCAGGTGGTTTTCCAATTTTCCCAGCACCATTTCTTGAAGAGGCTTTCCTTTCTCCACTGTATGTATTTAGCCTCTTTGTTGAAAAATTTTTGCTCATATAAATATAGGTTTACTTCTGGACTCTCGATTCTGTTCTCCTGGTCTGTTTTGCTGCCAATACTATGGTATTTTGATTACTGTCGCTTTGTAGTATAATTTGAAGTTGAGCAAAGTGATGCCTCCAGACTTGTTCTTTTTTATCAAGATGGCTTCCATACAAATCTGATGATTTTTTGTTCTTTTTCTTTAAAAAATGCCAATGGGATTTTGATGGCGATTGCATTAAATCTGTATAATGCTTTAGATAATATGGTCATTTTTAATTATGTTGAGTCTTCTAATCCAAGAACATGGAATATCTTTCCATTTCCTTGTATCTTCTTTGATTTCTTTTAATAAGATCTTCTTTTCATTATGTAGATCCTTCAACATGTTTCATTAAATTTATTTCTAGGTATTTTATTTTTTTTTGTTGTAATTGCAAAAGGAATTATTTTTTCCACTTCTTTTTCTGACTCTTCATTATTAGAGTATAGGAACGCTATGGATTTTTGAACATTGATTTTGTATCCAGTTACTATACTATATTTGCTTATTGTTTCTAGCATTGTTCTTGTGGAGTCTTTAGGGTTTTCTATATAGAGAACCATGTCATCCACAAATAGTGACAGCTTCTTTGTTTCCTATTTGGATGCCTTTTATATCTTTCTCTTGTTTGATCGCACTTGCTAGGACTGCCAATATTATATTGAATAACAGTGGCGATAGTGGATAGCCTTGCCTTGGTCCTAATCTTTGAGGGAAGGTTTTTAGTATTTCACCATTAAGTAAAATGTTAGCTGAGGGTAAAATGTCATATATGGCCTTTATCATATTAAGATATTTTCTTTTCATAAGATTTTGTTAAGTGTTTTGATCATAAATGTATACTGTATCTTGTCGAAGACTTTTTCTGCATCTATTGATATGATCATATGATTCTTATTTTTTAATTTGTTTATAAAGTGTATCATATTAATCGATTTATGTATGTTGAACCATCCCTGTGCCTTTGAGATGAAGCCCACTCGATCACCATGTATAATCTTTTTAATATGTTGCTGTATTCTGTTCGCTAGTATCTTATTTAGGATTTTTTGCATCTGTGTTCATAAGAGATATTGGTCTGCATTTTTAAAATATGTATATTAAAGTCTGGTTGATCCATTTAGGAAAATCAAATTGTTGCAGTATTGGAAAATGCAGCCAGAAGACTACGCTGTGAGAAAACTACAAAGCATTTTAATGTCTATTTAAGAAATTAGAGATTATTTGGTAACAATCGGAAGTCTCTGTAGGTCATTTAGTGAGTTAAGATCATGTTAAGTAGCAATTAGAAAGATTACATTCATGGTGTGTTTAAGATAAATTAAACAAAAAGTGATACACTGTTGCTCAAAGGATGTTCCTGAAATTATTCTAATAAAAGCAGAGTTAATCAAGATTCTCTCTTTGGAATGACAATATTCCTAGGAGGTGAAATATCTTTTGCCTTGTGCTTTTTCTTAGCAATTTATGTCAATTAGTATTTTACTCCACACTATAACATTTTGTTTTAACAAAGATTATGAATTCATACTTTCATGAATTCATACTTTCATGAAGATATACTATTTCTAATTTGTAGCTCCTTATATATTCTCTAGAACATGACTGTGGAGCCAAGAAACATCTGTGCTAATCTGCCAAACCAGGCTAGAAAATAGAGTGGCTTTTGAATTAAGTAGGAAAATATTGCAATACAGTATTAGCAGTGGGAATGAAAAGTATGTTGCACAGTTTGCCAGAGAAAAAAACAATCTAATTGGAGATTAATTGAATGAGGAAGTAGTTTGGATCAAAGAAACACTCTAGGTTTCAAGATGAAAAATCTAAGAGGAATAATGATGCCATTAACAAAAGTAAGAAAAGTGAAGAAAAACCTCTGGTTTCACGAATAGCTCTTAATTTCCATTCTCCCTCCAAATAGACCATTTAGAACAATACTATATTGAGAAAGTTCCAACTTCTTCCATAACCTTCAGCTGATATTATATATATGATGTGTATTTTTCCAGATATTTAATACACAGAGCAAATAACTAATTATTTCCAATGTTTAAAATTATGAACAAATAAAGTATTTTTTATTTCTTTTAATTCCTTGTGTCCAAAGTTACATTTCCAGCTCTGTCCTTGTGATTCTAACTTTTAGCATGTTTTTAAGGACAGCATATCATCTAGAACTGTTTTGTTTTTCTCTCTGGCCAGCTTTGAATCACTCATTATTGCAGCTGAGATCAATCCATAAAGCAAAAACACGTATTTGAGTTTCCTTTTAAATATAATAAAAATTGAATTTATCATATTTAGTTATTTTGATTACTCAAACAAAATATTAGTGTTTAAAATATTTCAGATAATGTTCCAGGTATTTTAAATATATTAACTCATTTCATCATTACAGCATCTTTACAAGGTTGGAAAACATACTACGTGCATTTGACAGATGAGAAAACTGAAAAATAGGTTTCATAACACAAACAATGTAGATGTTTAGTAAGTTAAAAGAAAAGAATGTAAATACAGACACTCTTCACCATACATAACACAGAAACACACTCAATTGCATGATCCGAACAAACAAAATTGCAGTTGTTTTTAATTTCTAGGGTTTATTTGCAGTATGCTTTTTTATTACTTTTTAATTTATCAAAAAAGCATAATGAATTGCTTTCAAACATTACTCTTTGTGTCTGGCTTTCGCAAAGCACTTGAGAGGCATCACTTCAATTCTTTAAACATGGTTTCCTTTAGTCTTAAAACATATTTACAATACTTATTTCTTTTCTGTGTTTATTATCTGGGCCACTCAGAAATCACTCAGAAATAGTTTCTATTGTTTGTTTTTATTTTCCCTACTGTATTTGGGTCACAACTTTTTTTTTTTTTTTTTTTGCATATCTCATAAGATTTTGTTAAAATCTGGATATTTTAGAAAATATATTATGGCAAATATGGATACTGAGCTAACTCTTCTTTAGGAAGTGGAAGATAGAGGGATGATTTTTGTTAGTTTTTATTTGTATTAGATGAATTACCTAAATTAATTCTGCAGTCTTTCTGTTTTGTAGTATGGAGCTCCTTATGACTCTAAGTTTTGTTCTTCTTTGTTTTGCTATTAAGCTTAGCTTCTCAGGGATTTTCATTTTTGCTGATGGATAATCGTGTGTTTTTAAAATCACATTTAAAAGTTCAGGAAGCTTGCAATTTGCCCTAGCTTTTATTTTCTATTTTTTTACTTAGAGAGCGGGGAGTTCCCTGGTATAAGTTGAGTGCGTGCAAATTCTTGTGCAAGAACACAGCCTTCCAAACCAGGGATATATGAACATTTATCAAGCTACACTATAGGGGTCTCATTTCTTCAATATGCCTATTAAATTTCTGCATTTTGGGGGCGGGGAGTAGGGGGTCTGTTGCTTGCTCCAAGCAGTATCACAACATAGCCTAGCTGTGATGTTAGCTTTTCTAGATTATTTGCTACAAAGATTACTATTATTTTTGATAATTTCCCCAGGAATGCATTTTTCCCAGACCTATACCAAATCTAGTACACTCTCTCCTCCTAGCCTGTACTACCTTGTTATAACTACAGTGCTGTGTTGGATATATTATATCCATCTTGTATTTTTTCCAAGAGACAAAAAAAGGGAGAATAAACCATGAGTAAAAACATTATTTTAACCTCTTTACTTTTTTCTGTTTTCCTGTAAAAATCATTTTTCTACAATCAATTTATCAGCAAATTATAATTTTATTCTTATGATGTTACTAGTATTGCTTTTGTTTATAATAACTTCTTATTAAATATCTATATATTCTCAAAAGAAACAAAACATGTCAGATAAAAAATTTTAAAAAGGAATATTGCATAGAAATTAGAAAAATAAATCTTGATTTATAAAAAATAAATTTTAGTTATAGAAGAAAGGTATAATTTGATACTGAAAAATAAAATTTATTCTTATCATCTCTCTATTGTAATTATTGCAATGGTTATGTGTAGTATCAGATGAGTGCTGGAGTAATGGAGGGGATCAGTTCATAGATTATATAAATGTCTAGCCATTGTACTGTATACCTGAAACTAATATAAAATTAAAAACAAAAAGAATCTGAAGGTTAATGCTATCAGCTTCATGGGGAAAAAAAAAATTTAAACTTATCAAAACTTTCTCTCTCTCTCTCTATATATATATGTGTATATATATATATACACATATAGATAGATGATAGATAGATATAGCTATGTATATATATATATACACATATAGATAGATGATAGATATAGATATAGATAGATATATGTATATATACACATATACCTATATGTATATATACACATATACACATATATACACATACACATATATGAATATATACACACATACATATATGTATATATATGTATATATACACACATATAATTGTTTATGTATTTGATTTTTGTGTATACTTTGTCTTCTTAAATAAATGATTCGGGGGCAGTACTATTTGCCAAGTTTAGGAATAATTTACTAGCTCTGTGACTTTATATAGTTGCCTTTGTCTCTCTTTTTGAAATTATGGTAAGAACACAACATAATAGCTATCTTCTTAAAATTTTGAGTGCACAATACAGTTTTATGGTTAATTATAAATGTAATGTTTTACAGCATATCTCTAGAACTCCTTCATTTTGTGTAACTAAAACTGTATGCCTACTAAATAGCAATTCTCTATTTCCTCCTTCTTCCTGCCCCTGGCAACCACCCTGCTATTGTTTCCATAAATATGACTATTTTGGGGACCTCATATAGCTATAATAATGCAGTATTTATCCTTATGTGACTGGCTAATTTTACTTAGTATTATATACTCCCAGTTTGTGCATATTGTCATATATGGCAGAATTTTCTTCTTATTTTAAGTCTGAAGAGTATTCCACTCTTGGGCTTTTTAACTTTCAGTTTCTTCATCTCTAGATAGAGAATAATGGTAATCTCATCATTGGATCATTATAAGTATTAAATGAGATATTTCATATAGACTACTAACGTGGAAATATTAGGGGTTCAATAAGTGCCTGTTGCTTATACGACAATTACTAACATTATTATTAGTTATATTATTACAATAAGCTCAGTGAACATAAGTAAGTTACAAACTCCTCAATCCTCAATTTATTGAAGTTATAAAATATTTCTGGCTAACCTTCAGTGATTCTGGTAAATTTCAAGGAAACTCATGATGTAGTTATAAGAATAAAACTCAGGCATGCCTAAACCAAACTGTTACGGGAATATTAAACTAAGAAAATTAACTTTGAAATTTGAACTTTGACTCATCCAGATGTGCAATCAGCAATTTTTGATGAGTAAGGTTGTTATCAATCAGTTGGACCTGGTGGGAAGGCGATAGTTCAGAGTGCCTAGAGGAAATAAACACCTCTGTAAAAATAATGAAAAGTGGTTCTTGAATGATCTTATTAGAATCTGGCCTTGACTAAGCTCTGCTACTGATTCAGAGGCCTTAATTGAGGATTGAAAATCTGATATCTTAGTCTCTATAACTGAATCTTTTAACTGTACTCATTCATTTGCTCCACTTATATCTTTAATGTCTTTTAAGATACTTGTATTTGTTCAATTCTGATAACTATATGGCATTTACTTTCTAAATTGTAAACATACAAACGAAAGAATAATTTTATGAAAAAGGATAGTAATATTTATATTTATTCAGATAAATAAAAGCAGGAATCACTAAGAAGAGAATGTCCAGGTTTCTAAGTAGTTTGTTTTCTCTCATGCTCGTGATTCTGGGCTACACAACCAGAACCATCTGTTTGTTGTTATTTTTGTCTCCCAAACTATTTTTTTCTTTTATTTATTTTCAATATAGCATATCATTGGAAAACTAAGAATAGCTGCATCAGTGAACAGCATATAAACTCATTGTTAAATGAATGTTTCATTAGTCTCATGCATTTTGAACATCAGACTAATGTAACTAATGAATCTTAGCTCTCTTTTAACCTTGGCATCCCTACATTTCTATGAATATTTTTCTTACTTGCAGGGTGTTTTAAAGGTGGTTTCAATCAGCTGTGAACTCTTCCATTAAAATGTATCCAGTTAAAAAAATCACTTGTTGCCCAGACACTCTTCAAATTGCTTAGAGGAATCTTTAGTGACATGATAATGAGCTAGTGAGAGAGTTTGCGTGGGAATTAGAGACAATGGAATATTCACAGTAGGAGATAATGTAGAAATGATAAGTTCACATTTCTGATTACACAAATCATATGGTACTTAAACTATATTAACAGAAACAACTTTTTAAAGTCTATACTTATAATTTGATCACAAGCTTTTGAAGATCATGGGCCACACTGCCTATAATGTCTTCTCTACCATCTCACCAGAAGTACTATGCATTTATTTACCAAATATTTAATAAGCATGTACCATATTTATAATGCTGTGCTAGTAATTTTGAATCTGTAATAATACAAAGATGATTGCAACAGTGATTAATTTATGGTCTCTCATCTCCTTGACCATCCTTGTGTAATCCGCTTTGGGATGCTGGGGCCAAGACTCTGCAAACTGTATTTCTCTTTGGCCAGCTGACTTCCTGTTAGACTCAGCCAAGAAGGGACTGGCCCCTTCTTGTTTTCCTACTGTTCTTACCATGGTAACCCACCATCAACAACATTTTATTCTAAAAATAACACTAAGTTTCAGTTCATAGTTTTTCAGTAACTCCAAAACCAGTATTTTTTTTTTTTTTCCTTTCAGAGATATCAGTTCGTGCTGTGTGGAGTATACTTTCCAGATTCCTGGATTTCAGCTCCATGGGCTCTTTCCTCTAAGTTTCTGATATGTACTAACTGAGCAGTGTCCTTCCTCAGAGGTCTTAATATCAGTTCCATGTGTCCTTTACTCTAAGATGCTAAGTTTTAATATTCCCAATGCTTCCTCTTTGTTCCCTTACCCTTGGATTGGCTCCTTCTTCCTACAGTTATCACTTGCATGATACATGATACTTTATTATCTTTTTCCTCACTTCCTAGTTAACAATTTTTCTTTTTTTATTGTTTCAAAAAGTATATAACATAATATTTACCATTCTAATAATTTTAAATGTATAATTCAGTAACATTAGTATATTCCTATTATTATGCCACCATTAACACTATCCATCTCCAGAATTTCTCATATCAAACTGAAACTCTGTAACTCTTAAATTAACAACTCTTTATTCTCTCTTCCAAGCAATGCCTGAAAACCACTATTCTACTTTCTGTCCCTATGAATTTAACAGTTCTTCATACCTCATATAGAAAGAATCATACAGTATTTATCCTTTTGTGTTTGACTTTTTCTATTTAGCATAATGTCTTCAAGATTCATTCATGTTATAACATTTGTTAATAATTCTTTAAGTTTTCTCTGTCAAAATAACTGGTATGGCTTCTGTACCCTGACTTGACTCTGACTAATACAATGACTCAATAACTTATACTTTACTAGCCCTCAATTCTGGATAAAAATGTAAGAGAATTGTTTTCAGCTAACAAATTCATAAGGGTTCAGCTGACAAATCCATAAGGGTTCAGCTGACAAATCCAAAGGGTCAAATATGTGAACTATCAGTCTTGCAATCCTTCTGGAACAAGTTCATTTTAGCGGACCCACAACATTTTGAAGGCAGCTTTCACTTACTCAGGGAAGGAAATGGTTTTTAACACTTCCCATAACATAATACATCAAGTTTGATTTGTTTAATCCTGATTAAAAGAAAATATGGACTTATTTTAATATTTTTTATATAAATTCAGATTAAGATCCTCCTATTTTACTAGAGTAGACGTATAAGGGCCAAAAAGAGTGAGAAATGTGACATAGATGGTCCAAAAGGAAAGGTTTTATTATTTGTAACTTTGATTTATCTTGTGAGTGAGTAGTTGACAGCTAATCTTGTTATGTTTTCTTTTACATTCTCTGATGGTTTTTATTTTATGGCACCTCCAACAAGTTATTTATATAACATTCTTTTTCTTTGGACATCCTTATAAGGAAATTTAGAGGCAGAAAATACTAAAGGAAATGCTTTCATTAAGTCTCACTATTTGCATAGTATATTTAAAAAACAAAAACAAAAACAAAAACAAAAAAAAAACCTTTGAGTAGGTCTATCCCCATTGGGGCCACTTAGTCATATTCTATTCTATAGTTAGGTTAAAAAGAAACACTAAACCCAAAATGGAGTCACTTGTGCTAAGCCCCACAAAAACTTAATACCTAACCTAATTTTCAGTCTCTCCCAGGAGTGGAATTTTAAACTAGTTAGTCTTGGAAATTTTTTTTTTTTTTTTTTTTTTTTCTTCTTGCGTTGTCGGTC